>NW_025533854.1:290000-375000 GCF_020615455.1 Coregonus clupeaformis
CTAGAGTTAGGATCATACTGTTATACCCTAGAGTTAGGATCATACTGTTATACCCTAGAGTTAGGATCATACTGTTATACCATAGAGTTAGGATCATACTGTTATACCCTAGAGTTAGGATCATACTGTTATACCATAGAGTTAGGATCATACTGTTGTACCCTAGAGTTAGGATCATACTGTTATACCCTAGAGTTAGGATCATACTGTTATACCCTAGAGTTAGGATCATACTGTTATACCCTAGGTAGGATCATACTGTTATACCCTAGCTAGGATCATACTGTTATACCATAGAGTTAGGATCATACTGTTATACCCTAGAGTTAGGATCATACTGTTATACCATAGAGTTAGGATCATACTGTTATACCCTAGAGTTAGGATCATACTGTTATACCCTAGAGTTAGGATCATACTGTTATACCCTAGAGTTAGGATCATACTGTTATACCATAGAGTTAGGATCATACTGTTATACCCTAGAGTTAGGATCATACTGTTATACCTAGAGTTAGGATCATACTGTTATACCCTAGAGTTAGGATCATACTGTTATACCCTAGAGTTAGGATCATACTGTTATACCATAGAGTTAGGATCATACTGTTATACCCTAAGTTAGGATCATACTGTTATACCTAGAGTTAGGATCATACTGTTATACCATAGAGTTTGGATCATACTGTTGTACCCTAGAGTTAGGATCATACTGTTATACCCTAGAGTTAGGATCATACTGTTATACCCTAGAGTTAGGATCATACTGTTATACCCTAGGTAGGATCATACTGTTATACCCTAGCTAGGATCATACTGTTATACCATAGAGTTAGGATCATACTGTTATACCCTAGAGTTAGGATCATACTGTTATACCATAGAGTTAGGATCATACTGTTATACCCTAGAGTTAGGATCATACAGTTATACCCTAGAGTTAGGATCATACTGTTATACCCTAGAGTTAGGATCATACTGTTATACCCTAGAGTTAGGATCATACTGTTATACCATAGAGTTAGGATCATACTGTTATACCATAGAGTTAGGATCATACTGTTATACCATAGAGTTAGGATCATACTGTTATACCCTAGAGTTAGGATCATACTGTTATACCCTAGAGTTAGGATCATACTGTTATACCCTAGAGTTAGGATCATACTGTTATACCCTAGAGTTAGGATCATACTGTTATACCCTAGAGTTAGGATCATACTGTTATACCCTAGAGTTAGGATCATACTGATATACCCTAGAGTTAGGATCATACTGTTATACCCTAGTTAGGATCATACTGTTATACCCTAGAGTTAGGATCATACTGTTATACCCTAGAGTTAGGATCATACTGTTATACCCTAGAGTTAGGATCATACTGTTATACCCTAGAGTTAGGATCATACTGTTATACCCTAGTTAGGATCATACTTTTATACCCTAGCTATGATCATACTGTTATACCATAGAGTTAGGATCATACTGTTATACCCTAGAGTTAGGATCATACTGTTATACCATAGAGTTAGGATCATACTGTTATACCCTAGAGTTAGGATCATACTGTTATACCCTAGAGTTAGGATCATACTGTTATACCCTAGAGTTAGGATCATACTGTTATACCATAGAGTTAGGATCATACTGTTATACCCTAGAGTTAGGATCATACTGTTATACCTAGAGTTAGGATCATACTGTTATACCCTAGAGTTAGGATCATACTGTTATACCCTAGAGTTAGGATCATACTGTTATACCATAGAGTTAGGATCATACTGTTATACCCTAAGTTAGGATCATACTGTTATACCTAGAGTTAGGATCATACTGTTATACCATAGAGTTAGGATCATACTGTTGTACCCTAGAGTTAGGATCATACTGTTATACCCTAGAGTTAGGATCATACTGTTATACCCTAGAGTTAGGATCATACTGTTATACCCTAGGTAGGATCATACTGTTATACCCTAGCTAGGATCATACTGTTATACCATAGAGTTAGGATCATACTGTTATACCCTAGAGTTAGGATCATACTGTTATACCATAGAGTTAGGATCATACTGTTATACCCTAGAGTTAGGATCATACTGTTATACCCTAGAGTTAGGATCATACTGTTATACCCTAGAGTTAGGATCATACTGTTATACCCTAGAGTTAGGATCATACTGTTATACCATAGAGTTAGGATCATACTGTTATACCATAGAGTTAGGATCATACTGTTATACCATAGAGTTAGGATCATACTGTTATACCCTAGAGTTAGGATCATACTGTTATACCCTAGAGTTAGGATCATACTGTTATACCCTAGAGTTAGGATCATACTGTTATACCCTAGAGTTAGGATCATACTGTTATACCCTAGAGTTAGGATCATACTGTTATACCCTAGTTAGGATCATACTTTTATACCCTAGCTATGATCATACTGTTATACCCTAGAGTTAGGATCATACTGTTATACCCTAGAGTTAGGATCATACTGTTATACCCTAGAGTTAGTATCATACTGTTATACCATAGAGTTAGGATCATACTGTTATACCCTAGTTAGGATCATACTGTTATACCCTAGAGTTAGGATCATACTGTTATACCCTAGAGTTAGGATCATACTGTTATACCCTAGTTAGGATCATACTGTTATACCCTAGAGTTAGGATCATACTGTTATACCATAGAGTTAGGATCATACTGTTATATCCTAGTTAGGATCATACTGTTATACCATAGAGTTAGGATCATACTGTTATACCCTAGAGTTAGGATCATACTGTTGTACCCTAGAGTTAGGATCATACTGTTATACCCTAGAGTTAGGATCATACTGTTATACCCTAGTTAGGATCATATTGTTATACCCTAGAGTTAGGATCATACTGTTATACCCTAGTTAGGATCATACTGTTATACCATAGAGTTAGGATCATACTGTTATACCCTAGCTAGGATCATACTGTTATACCATAGAGTTAGGATCATACTGTTATACCCTAGAGTTAGGATCATACTATTATACCATAGATTTAGGATCATACTGTTATACCCTAGTTAGGATCATACTGTTATATCCTAGTTAGGATCATACTGTTATACCATAGAGTTAGGATCATACTGTTATACCCTAGAGTTAGGATCATACTATTATACCATAGATTTAGGATCATACTGTTATACCCTAGTTAGGATCATACTGTTATACCATAGAGTTAGGATCATACTGTTATACCCTAGAGTTAGGATCATACTGTTATACCATAGAGTTAGGATCATACTGTTATACCATAGAGTTAGGATCATACTGTTATACCATAGAGTTAGGATCATACTGTTATACCATAGAGTTAGGATCATACTGTTATACCCTAGAGTTAGGATCATACTGTTATACCATAGAGTTAGGATCATACTGTTATACCCTAGAGTTAGAATCATACTGTTATACACTAGATTGTGATGTAAAGACTCATCCTGTAGGATCTAAAGAAGATGAATGGACCTCCTTATCTCTTCCTAAACGTTCAATTTCTCTTCTTGAGTATTTCAGCCTCACACTGATAAGCCTCCCAGTAAAGCAATGAAACCAATCAAGAATCCCAGACCAAATAGTCCTCATTAACACATGTAGGGTAAGAAACAAGGTTCACGAGATCGATCACTGGCTATTAAGAGATAACATTCAGGTAACACTTCCATAACATGTTATGACACTGGGTGTCAAGTAAAGTGTTACCGCATTTTCAAGCCGTGATTGTGTGGGCCAATCCCAAATCGTCCCCTAAACCCTATGCCCTAAACCCTATGCCCTAAACCCTATGCCCTAAACCCTATGCCCTATGCAATCCTCAAATCCTCTTAGATCTCCACGAGTGCACAGGGTTTAGGGGAAGATTTGGGATTGGCCCACAGTGAGCATGTATGTGTGTGTGCGTGTATGTGTGTGTGTGTTCAGTTGTGTTTGATAAACATGAATACATTTCGTCAATCTGACATAATCATTTTGAATGATTATTTCTGAAATCAATACTGTTTGAATAACACAAGTACATTAAGTGAATCTGTAATAATTATTTAATGTAAAAAAATAAATAAATAAAAATGTCCATTAGGTGTAACTACTTTCCAAAATTGAAATCAGTTGATCCAAATACTTTTGTTTAGTTTTTTGGTGTCACTTATACATTTTAGTCGTTTAGCAGACGCTCTTATCTAGAGCGACTTACAGTTAGTGAGTACATACAATTATTTTCATACTGGCCCCCCGTGGGAATCGAACCCACAACCCTGACGTTGCAAGCGCCGTGCTCTACCAACTGAGCTACACGGGGCCCTGTAGGCTTCACAGACTAGTAAAACAATTAAACTCTAAATATGCCATTCTATTAAACACACACTTTATTAGTCTTATAATGTTTCTTAGGACCTGCCTAAACAAATTAATAAAGGATTTCTTTGATGGTGTATATTCAATGTATTTATTAAAATAGGCTTCCACCCAGATCTGTCCATGTCTACTCCCACTCCTAACGTCCCGACAGGAGATAGAAAATGATTCTCCCTGCAACAATGTGGTTTAAAAAATGGGACCGTATGAATTGGTTTGGTAAAAACATTGGCACATTTTTTTTACAGACAGCATACTGTAATGTCTGTCTGTAAAGGGTGTTACAGTGACCACAATGACCTCAGGACAGAATGTTTATTCACAAAATTGATTCATGGGCCATATACAGCCAGCTGTGGATCTCTCTTTGATAACATTTCCCCATCCAACTGGCTGCTACTCCTCTATAGCCTCTCCCTCCCTCCTCTTCCTCTCTCCTCTCCCTCCCTCATCTCCTCCTCTCCCCTCCTCCTCTTTCGCTCCTCCTCATCCTCCCCTTCCACTTACCCCCCACTTCCCCCCCGCTTCTCCTCCCCCGCTTCTCCTCCCCCCTCCTCCTCTCCTCTCCTCTCCTCTCTCCCCCCTCTCCTCTCCTCTCCTCTCTCCTCTCCTCTCCCCTCTCCTCTCCTCTCTCCTCTCCTCTCCCTCTTCCTCTTCCTCTTCCTCTTCCTCTTCCTCTTCCTCTTCCTCTTCCTCTTCCTCTTCCTCCTCCCCCTCCTCTTCCTCCTCCTCTCCTCTCCTCTCCCTCTCCTCTCCTCTCCTCTCCTCTCCTCTCCTCTCCTCTCCTCTCCTCCCTCTTCCTCTTCCTCCTCCCCTCCTCTCCTCCTCCTCTCCTCCTCCTCTCCTCTCCTCTCCTCTCCTCTCCTCTCCTCTCCTCTCCTCTCCTCTCTCCTCTCCTCTCCCCTCCTCCCTCCCCCTCTCCTCTTCCTCTTCCTCTTCCTCCTCCTCTACAGCCTGTCCAGTAACCTCAGGCCCAAGACACAGCTTGTATTTTGACCAGATGTATACGATACGTTGCCATATGTTATCCACACCGCTCTCTAGGTGACAATAAACATAAAGGGTGTGTCTCAAATGGCGCCGTATTCCATATATAGTGCACTACTTTCTTTTTCAAGAGTACCAGGGCTCTGGTCAAATGAAGTGCACTATATAGGGAATAAGGTGCCATTTGGGACACAGCCAATGTAACCAGCAAAGTAACCATAGGGACCAGCAAAGTAACCATAGGGACCAGCAAAGTAACCATAGTGACCAGCAAAGTAACCATAGTAACCAGCAAAGTAACCATAGTGACCAGCAAAGTAACCATAGTAACCAGCAAAGTAACCATAGTAACAGCAAAGTAACCATAGTAACAGCAAAGTAACCATAGTGACCAGCAAAGTAACCCTAGTGACCAGCAAAGTAACCATAGTGACCAGCAAAGTAACCACAGTAACCAGCAAAGTAACCATAGGGACCAGCAAAGTAACCATAGTAACCAGCAAAGTAACCATAGTGACCAGCAAAGTAACCATAGTAACCAGCAAAGTAACCATAGTAACAGCAAAGTAACCATAGTAACCAGCAAAGTAACCAAAGTGACCAGCAAAGTAACCATAGTGACCAGCAAAGTAACCATAGTGACCAGCAAAGTAACCACAGTAACCAGCAAAGTAACCATAGCGACCAGCAAAGTAACATAGGGACCAGCAAAGTAACCATAGTAACCAGCAAAGTAACCATAGTGACCAGCAAAGTAACCATAGTAACCAGCAAAGTAACCATAGTAACCAGCAAAGAGCCCAATTCACTCTACAGGGTGTCAAACACTAGTACCATGAAGTGCAGTATTGGAAGAAAGAGTCCATGACAGGAAGTAGAAAATCAGCAGGATATTGGCAAGTGTCAAACTAAACTCTTCTCGATGGACTGTCAGCTATTTTCTTGTAACTCTAGTCATCCATGTTAGACCTAGTAGTAGGCTGGCCTTGCTTATGGCATCGAGGCCTAAGCACAAATGTGATTGTCAGCAATCATCCTAATCCTAATCCATCTAAATTATTAACAGCAAATACATCTCATTTTATAGTTTATCAGTTCTGAGAAAACATGTTTTGTTTTGCCCATTCTAGCATCTAGATTAGTGACTTGACTAATAAGCAGGGAGGCATAACATCTATTCAAATCACAAGTTCTAGGACACCCCAAAGCCAGTGGATAGTTGGTGCTAAGGGAAGAAAGACTTCCCCCAAAAAATTGACCAATATTAAAAAATATATATACACTACCAGTCAAAAGTTTGGACACACCTACTCATTCAAGGGTTTTTCTTTATTTTTAAAATGTTTTACATTGTAGAATAATAGTGAAGACATCAAAACTATGAAATAACACATATGGAATCATGTAGTAACCAAAAAAGTGTTAAACAAATCAAAATATATGTTATATTTATATTTACAATTACATTTACATTTACGTCATTTAGCAGAGCGACTTACAAATTGGTGCATTCACCTTATAGCCAGTGGGATAACCACTTTACAATATGGTTTTTTTTTGGGGGGGTAAGGGGGGGTAGAAGGATTACTTTATCCTATCCCAGGTATTCCTTAAAGAGGTGGGGTTTCAAGTGTCTCCAGAAGGTGGTGAGTGACTCCGCTGTCCTGGCGTTGTGAGGGAGCTTGTTCCACCATTGGGGTGCCAGAGCAGCGAACAGTTTTGACTGGGCTGAGTGGGAACTGTGCTTCCGTAGAGGTAGGAAGGCCAGCAGGCCAGAGGTGGATGAACGCAATGCCCTCAATTGGGTGTAGGGACTGATCAGAGCCTGAAGGTACGGAGGTGCCGTTCCCCTCACAGCTCCGTAGGCAAGCACCATGGTCTTGTAGCAGATGCGAGCTTCAACTGGAAGCCAGTGGAGTGTGCGGAGGAGCGGGGTGACGTGAGAGAACTTGGGAAGGTTGAACACCAGACGGGCTGCAGCATTCTGAATGAGTTGTAGGGGTTTAATGACACAGGCAGGGAGCCCAGCCAACAGTGAGTTGCAGTAATCCAGATGGGAGATGACAAGTGCCTGGATTAGGACCTGTGCCGCTTCCTGTGTAAGGCAGGGTCGTACTCTCCGAATGTTGTAGAGCATGAACCTACAGGATCGGGTCACCGCCTTGATGTTAGCGGAGAACGACAGGGTGTTGTCCAGGATCACGCCAAGGCTCTTCGCACTCTGGGAGGAGGACACAATGGAGTTGTCAACCGTGATGGCGAGATCATGGAACGGGCAGTCCTTCTCCGGGAGGAAGAGCAGCTCCGTCTTGCCGAGGTTCAGCTTGAGGTGGTGATCCGTCATCCACACTGATATGTCTACCAGACATGCAGAGATGCGAAATCGCCACCTGGTTATCAGAAGGGGGAAAGGAGAAGATTAGTTGTGTGTCGTCTGCGTAGCAATGATAGGAGAGGCCATGTGAGGATATGACAGAGCCAAGTGACTTGGTGTATAGCGAGAATAGAAGAGGGCCAAGAACTGAGCCCTGGGGGACACCAGTGGTGAGAGCACGTGGTGCGGAGACAGCTTCTCGCCACGCCACTTGGTAGGAGCGACCGGTCAGGTAGGACGCAATCCAGGAGTGAGCCGCGCCGGAGATGCCCAGCTCGGAGAGGGTGGAGAGGAGGATCTAATGGTTTACAGTATCAAAGGCAGTAGACAGGTCTAGAAGGACAAGAGCAGAGGAGAGAGAGTTAGCTTTAGCAGTGCGGAGAGCCTCCGTGACACAGAGAAGAGCAGTCTCAGTTGAATGACCAGTCTTGAAACCTGACTGGTTTGGATCAAGAAGGTCATTCTGAGAGAGATAGCAAGAGAGTTGGCTAAAGACGGCAAGCTCAAGAGTTTTGGAGAGAAAAGAAAGAAGGGATACTGGTCTGTAGTTGTTGACATCACAGGGATCGAGTGTTGGTTTTTTGAGAAGGGGTGCAACTCTCGCTCTCTTGAAGACAGAAGGGACATAGCCAGCGGACAAGGATGAGTTGATGAGGTAAGGGAGAACGTCACCAGAGATGGTCTGGAGAAGAGAGGAGGGGATAGGGTCAAGCGGGCAGGTTGTTGGGCGGCCGGCCGTCACAAGTCGCAAGATTTCATCTGGAGAGAGAGGGGAGAAAGAAGTCAAAGCATAGGGTAGGGCAGCGTGAGCAGGACCAGCAGTGTCATTTGACTTAACAAACGAGGATCGGATGTCGTCAACCTTCTTTTCAAAATGGTTGACGAAGTCATCCACAGAGCGGGAGGAGGGGAGGGGGAGGAGGATTCAGCAGGGAGGAGAAGATGGCAAAGAGCTTTCTAGGGTTAGAGGCAGATGCTTGGAATTTAGAGTGGTAGAAAGTGGCTTTAGCAGCAGAAACAGATTAAGAAAATGTAGAGAGGAGGGAGTGAAAATATGCCATGTCCGCAGGGAGTCTAGTTTTCCTCCATTTCCGCTCGGCTGCCCGGAGCCCTGTTCTGTGAGCTCGCAATGAGTCATCAAGCCACGGAGCAGGAGGGGAGGACCGAGCCGGCCAGGAGGATAGGGGACATAGAGAGTCAAAGGATGCAGAAAGGGAGGAGAGGAGGGTTGAGGAGTTAGAATCAGGAGATTGGAGGGAGAAGGATTGAGCAGAGGGAAGAGATGATAGGATGGAAGAGGAGAGAGTAGCGGGAGAGAGAGAGCGAAGGTTGCGACGGCGCATTACCATCTGAGTAGGGGCAGAGTGAGTAGTGTTGGAGGAGAGCGAGCGAGAAAAGGATACAAAGTAGTGGTCGGAGAAATGGAGGGGAGTTGCAGTGAGATTAGTAGAAGAACAGCATCTAGTAAAGATGAGGTCAAGCGTATTGCCTGCCTTGTGAGTAGGGAGGGACGGTGAGAGGGTGAGGTCAAAAGAGGAGAGGAGTGGAAAGAAGGAGGCATAGAGAAATTAGTCAAAGGTAGACGTAGGGAGGTTGAAGTCACCCAGAACTGTGAGGGGTGAGCCATCCTCAGGAAAGGAACTTAAGTTGTATTTGAGATTCTTCAAAATCCACCCTTTGCCTTGATGACAGATTTGCACACGCTTGGCATTCTCTCAACCAACTTCATGAGGTAGTCACCTGGAATGCATTTCAATTAACAGGTGTGCCTTCCTAAAAGTTAATTTGTAGAATTTCTTTCCTTCTTAATGCGTTTGAGCCAATCAGTTGTGTTATGACAAGCTAGGGGGGTATACAGAAGATAGCCCTATTTGGTAAAAGACCAAGTCCATATTATGGCAAGAACAGCTCAAATAAGCAAAGAGAAATGACAGTCCATCATTACTTTAAGACATGAAGGTTAGGCAATACGGAACATTTCAAGAACTTTGAAAGTTTCTTCAAGTGCAGTCACAAAATCCATTAAGCGCTATGATGAAACTGGCTCTCATGAGGACCGCCACAGGAAAGGAAGACCCAGAGTTACCTCTGCTGCAGAGGATAAGTTCATTAGAGTTAACTGCACCTCAGATTGCAGCCCAAATAAATGCTTCACAGAGTTCAAGTAACAGACACATCTCAACATCAAATGTAGCTACTGGTAACTATTAGCAACTGTGGATAGTTGTTTCCAATGTTATGATTGTTTTCCGGCAGGCGAGGTGAGTAGTCATGCTGTACTTCGCTCCGCAGGTAATATGACACATTACATTACAATGGAACGATTTGATTAGTGTAATGTTAGCTAGCTACATAGTTGTATTTGTATCAAAGATAAAGGTGTAGTATAGAGAAACTATCGAGGTTAGCTAGACAGCTACATTCGTTCGCAGCGACGCCGTTTTTCAAACAAAGTCAACACCGCAGCCATTGCTAGCTAGCCAACACTACCAGCTAGCAGTACTGTAGCAACTAAATACAATATCCTTTTAGCCAGCTACATTCGTTCGCAGCGACGCCGTTTTTCAAACAAAGTCAACACCGCAGCCATTGCTAGCTAGCCAACGCTACCAGCTAGCAGTGCTGTAGCAACTAAATACAATATAATTTTAGCCAGCTACATTCGTTCGCAGTGACGCCGTTTTTCAAACAAAGTCAACACAGCAGCCATTGCTAGCTAGCCAACACTACCAGCTAGCAGTACTGTAGCAACTAAATACAATATCATTTTAGCCAGCTACATTCGTTCGCAGCGACGCCGTTTTTCAAACAAAGTCAACACCACAGCCATTGCTAGCTAGCCAACACTACCAGCTAGCAGTACTGTAGCAGCTAAATACAATATAATTTTAGTCAATGAGAATTTTGCAACATAAAGCTTCCCTTTCTGAACATTCGAGATGTGTAGTCCACTTGTGTAGCTAGCATGACTGACTTTGTGCTAGCTAGCCAACGTTTAATTATTGCTGCGTTATGAAAGGAGCTAGACACGGACACGAATTATCTGTTTAGTGTGTTAACACACTATTGGTAGTTGGATGCTATCATGCTAGTTAGCTATGGCGTCATAGGATACGGTGCCCTGGGCGGTTTTCACGGAAGAATACTGTACCAAGTTAGCTAGCTGAATAAACTAAGTTAGAGTCTATTCCTAGAAACATTGAACCGCTGTAGTTTACAACAATTATAATTTCTAAAGTGGAAGTTGGGAGAGTTATATTTGGGTGTTTCAGTGAAACAATTATAGTTTCTGAGGTGGAAGTTGGGAGAGTTATATTTGGGAGTTGTGGTGAGGAGAACCCACTCTCTCCTTTCCCAGATGTTTAGTTCATTTCATTCCGATCTCCTCTGCATTATTGTAGCCATTTGCTGCAGCCTGTCAACTATGCCTCTGCCTATCCCTGTTCTCTCCTCTCCGCACAGGCTACACAAACGCCTCACACCGCGTGGCTGCTGCCTCTCTAACCTGGTGGTCCCTGCACGCACCACCCACCTGGAGTTCCAGGTCTCAGGCAGCCTCTGGAACTGCCGTTCTGCTGCCAACAAGGCAGAGTTCATCCCAGCCTATGCTACCCTCCAGTCCCTCGACTTCTTGGCGCTGACGGAAACATGGATTACCACTGAAAACACTGCTACTCCTACTTCTCTTTCCTCTTCTGATCATGTGTTCTCGTATACCCCGAGAGCATCTGGTCAGTGCGGCGGTGGCACAGGAATCCTCATCTTTCCCAAGTGGACATTCTCTCTTTTTCCCCTGACCCATCTGTCTATCTCCTCATTTGAATTCCATACTGTCACAGTCACTAGCCCATTCAAGCTTAACATCCTTGTCATTTATCGCCCTCCAGGTTCCCTTGGAGAGTTCATCAACGAGCTTGACGCCTTGATAAGTTCCTTTCCTGAGGATGGCTCACCCCTCACAGTTCTGGGTGACTTTAACCTCCCTACGTCTGCCTTTGACTCATTTCTCTCTGCCTCCTTCTTTCCACTCCTTTCCTCTTTTGACCTCACCCTCTCACCGTACCCCTCTACTCACAAGGCAGGCAACACGCTTGACCTCATCTTTACTAGATGCTGTTCTTCTACTAATCTCACTGCAACTCCCCTCCAAGTCTCCGACCACTACTTTGTATCCTTTTCTCTCTTGCTCTCCTCCAACACTACTCACTCTGCCCCTACTCCGATGGTAATGTGCCGTCGCAACCTTCACTCTCACTCTCTCTCTCCCGCTACTCTCTCCTCTTCCATCCTATCATCTCTTCCCTCTGCTCAATCCTTCTCCCTCCAATCTCCTGATTCTAACTCCTCAACCCTCCTCTCCTCCCTTTCTGCATCCTTTGACTCTCTATGTCCCCTATACTCCCGGCCGGCTCGGTCCTTCTCTCCTGCTCCGTGGCTTGACGACTCATTGCGAGCTCACAGACGAGGGCTCTGGGCAGCCGAGTGGAAATGGAGGAATACTAGACTCCCTGCGGACCTGTCATCTTTTCACTCCCTCCTCTCTACATTCTCTTCCTCTGTTTCCGCTGCTAAAGCCACTATCCAACACTCTAAATTTCAAGCCTCTGCCTCTAACCCTAGGAAGCTCTTTGCCACCTTCTCCTCCCTGCTGAATCCCCCTCCTCCTCCCCCTCCCTCATGCCTCTCTGTGGACAACTTTGTCAAACATTTTGAAAAGAAGGTTGACGAAATCCGATCCTCATTTATTAAGTCAAATGACACCGCTGGTTCCTGCTCACACTGCCCTACCCTATGCTTTGACTTCTTTCTCTCCTCTCTCTCCAGATGAAATCTTGCGACTTGTGACGGTCGGCCGCCCAACAACCTGCCCGCTTGACCCTATCCCCTCCTCTCTTCTCCAGACCATTTCCGGAGACCTTCTCCCTTACCTCACCTCGCTCATCAACTCATCCTTGACCGCTGGCCATGTCCTTTCCGTCTTCAAGAGAGCGAGAGTTGCACCCCTCCTCAAAAAACCTACACTCGATCCCTCTGATGTCAACAACTACAGACCAGTATCCCTTCTTTCTTTTCTCTCCAAAACTCTTGAGCGTGCCATCTCTAGCCAACTCTCCTTCTATCTCTCTCAGAATGACCTTCTTGATCCAAACCAGTCAGGTTTCAAGACTGGTCATTCAACTGAGACTGCTCTTCTCTGTGTCACGGAGGCTCTCCGCACTGCTAAAGCTAACTCTCTCTCCTCTGCTCTTATCCTTCTAGATCTATCCGCTGCCTTTGATACTGTGATCCATCAGATCCTCCTCTTCACCCTCTCCGAGTTGGGCATCTCCGTCGCTGCTCACTCTTGGATTGCATCCTACCTGACAAGTCGCTCCTACCAGGTGGCATGGCGAGAATCTGTCTCCGCACCACGTGCTCTCACCACTGGTGTCCCCCAGGGCTCAGTTCTAGGCCCTCTCCTATTCTCTCTATACACCAAGTCACTTGGCTCTGTCATATCCTCACATGGTCTCTCCTATCATTGCTACGCAGACGACACACAATTAATTTTACGACCCTACCTTACACAGAAAGTGGCACAGGTCCTAATCCAGGCACTTGTCATCTCCCGTCTGGATTACTGCAACTCGCTGTTGGCTGGGCTCCCTGCCTGTGCCATTAAACCCCTTAAACTTATCCGAACGCTGCAGCCCGTCTGGTGTTCAACCTTCCCAAGTTCTCTCATGTCACCCCGCTCCTCTGCACACTCCACTGGCTTCCAGTTGAGGCTTGCATCTACTACAAGACCATGGTGCTTGCTTACGGAGCTGTGAGGGGAACGGCACCTCCTTACCTTCAGGCTCTGATCAGACCCTAAACCCAAACGAGGGCACTACGTTCATCCATCTCTGGCCTGCTAGCTCCCCTACCTCTGCGGAAGCACAGTTCCCGCTCAGCCCAGTCAAAGCTATTCGCTGCTCTGGCACCCCAATGGTGGAACAAACTCCCCCACGACGCCAGGACAGCGGAGTCACTGACCACATTCCGGAGACACTTGAAACCCTACCTCTTTAAGGAATACCTGGAATAGTATAAAGTAATCTTTCTTCCCCCACCCCCCATCATTTAAAAAAAATTAAAGTGGTTGTCCCACTGGCTATCATAAGGTGAATGCACCAATTTGTAAGTCGCTCTGGATAAGAGCGTCTGCTAAATGATGTAAATGTACATGTAAATGTAATTATTGTGTGTAAATTGATGAGGAAAAAAATCAATTTAATCAATTTTAGAATAAGGCTGTAACGTAACAAAATGTGGAAAAAGTCAAGGGGTTCTGAATACTTTCCGAAGGCACTGTATCAGAAATTGTGTAATATAATTATTAGAACCTTAAAATATTGCCATTAGTGATGGGTGACTCATAACCCTCAGCGGGCGGATTTAGGGTCATGAAATTATTTATTATTATTATTTTTAATTTTTAGTCATTTAGCAGACGCTCTTATCCAGAGCGACTTACATGAGCAATTAGGGTTAAGTGCCTTGCTCAAGGGCACTATTGTGTAAATGAAGGGCAGGTGGGTTGCGGGTTGAATAAAGAGAAAACATAAAATCCATGAATGTAAACTTTTTTTCTGATATTTCTATGTTTAGGCTACATTGAGGTTTTTCTTTCCTTCTCTGGCAGCTTCAGGGCCTAACTAACCTAGCTTCATATAGCCTATAAGCTTCAGGGCCTAACTAACCTAGCTTCATATAGCCTATAAGCTTCAGGGCCTAACTAACCTAGCTTCATATAGCCTATAAGCTTCAGGGCCTAACTAACCTAGCTTCATATAGCCTATAAGCTTCAGGGCCTAACTAACCTAGCTTCATATAGCCTATAAGCTTCAGGGCCTAACTAACCTAGCTTCATATAGCCTATAAGCTTCAGGGCCTAACTAACCTAGCTTCATATAGCCTATAAGCTTCAGGGCCTAACTAACCTAGCTTCATATAGCCTATAAGCTTCAGGGCCTAACTAACCTAGCTTCATATAGCCTATAAGCTTCAGGGCCTAACTAACCTAGCTTCATATAGCCTATAAGCTTCAGGGCCTAACTAACCTAGCTTCATATAGCCTATAAGCTTCAGGGCCAAACTAACCTAGCTTCATATAGCCTATAAGCTTCAGGGCCAAACTAACCTAGCTTCATATAGCCTATAAGCTTCAGGGCCTAACTAACCTAGCTTCATATAGCCTATAAGCTTCAGGGCCTAACTAACCTAGCTTCATATAGCCTATAAGCTTCAGGGCCTAACTAACCTAGCTTCATATTGCCTATAAGCTTCAGGGCCTAACTAACCTAGCTTCATATAGCCTATAAGATTCAGGGCCTAACTAACCTAGCTTCATATAGCCTATAAGCTTCAGGGCCTAACTAACCTAGCTTCATATAGCCTATAAGCTTCAGGGCCTAACTAACCTAGCTTCATATAGCCTATAAGCTTCAGGGCCTAACTAACCTAGCTTCATATAGCCTATAAGCTTCAGGGCCTAACTAACCTAGCTTCATATAGCCTATAAGATTCAGGGCCTAACTAACCTAGCTTCATATAGCCTATAAGCTTCAGGGCCTAACTAACCTAGCTTCATATAGCCTATAAGCTTCAGGGCCTAACTAACCTAGCTTCATATAGCCTATAAGCTTCAGGGCCTAACTAACCTAGCTTCATATAGCCTATAAGCTTCAGGGCCAAACTAACCTAGCTTCATATAGCCTATAAGCTTCAGGGCCTAACTAACCTAGCTTCATATAGCCTATAAGCTTCAGGGCCTAACTAACCTAGCTTCATATAGCCTATAAGCTTCAGGGCCTAACTAACCTAGCTTCATATAGCCTATAAGCTTCAGGGCCTAACTAACCTAGCTTCATATAGCCTATAAGCTTCAGGGCCAAACTAACCTAGCTTCATATAGCCTATAAGCTTCAGGGCCTAACTAACCTAGCTTCATATAGCCTATAAGCTTCAGGGCCTAACTAACCTAGCTTCATATAGCCTATAAGCTTCAGGGCCTAACTAACCTAGCTTCATATAGCCTATAAGCTTCAGGGCCTAACTAACCTAGCTTCATATAGCCTATAAGCTTCAGGGCCTAACTAACCTAGCTTCATATAGCCTATAAGCTTCAGGGCCTAACTAACCTAGCTTCATATAGCCTATAAGCTTCAGGGCCAAACTAACCTAGCTTCATATAGCCTATAAGCTTCAGGGCCTAACTAACCTAGCTTCATATAGCCTATAAGCTTCAGGGCCTAACTAACCTAGCTTCATATAGCCTATAAGCTTCAGGGCCTAACTAACCTAGCTTCATATAGCCTATAAGCTTCAGGGCCAAACTAACCTAGCTTCATATAGCCTATAAGCTTCAGGGCCAAACTAACCTAGCTTCATATAGCCTATAAGCTTCAGGGCCTAACTAACCTAGCTTCATATAGCCTATAAGCTTCAGGGCCAAACTAACCTAGCTTCATATAGCCTATAAGCTTCAGGGCCTAACTAACCTAGCTTCATATAGCCTATAAGCTTCAGGGCCTAACTAACCTAGCTTCATATAGCCTATAAGCTTCAGGGCCAAACTAACCTAGCTTCATATAGCCTATAAGCTTCAGGGCCTAACTAACCTAGCTTCATATAGCCTATAAGCTTCAGGGCCTAACTAACCTAGCTTCATATAGCCTATAAGCTTCAGGGCCTAACTAACCTAGCTTCATATAGCCTATAAGCTTCAGGGCCTAACTAACCTAGCTTCATATAGCCTATAAGCTTCAGGGCCTAACTAACCTAGCTTCATATAGCCTATAAGCTTCAGGGCCTAACTAACCTAGCTTCATATAGCCTATAAGCTTCAGGGCCTAACTAACCTAGCTTCATATAGCCTATAAGCTTCAGGGCCTAACTAACCTAGCTTCATATAGCCTATAAGCTTCAGGGCCAAACTAACCTAGCTTCATATAGCCTATAAGCTTCAGGGCCTAACTAACCTAGCTTCATATAGCCTATAAGCTTCAGGGCCTAACTAACCTAGCTTCATATAGCCTATAAGCTTCAGGGCCTAACTAACCTAGCTTCATATAGCCTATAAGCTTCAGGGCCAAACTAACCTAGCTTCATATAGCCTATAAGCTTCAGGGCCAAACTAACCTAGCTTCATATAGCCTATAAGCTTCAGGGCCTAACTAACCTAGCTTCATATAGCCTATAAGCTTCAGGGCCTAACTAACCTAGCTTCATATAGCCTATAAGCTTCAGGGCCAAACTAACCTAGCTTCATATAGCCTATAAGCTTCAGGGCCAAACTAACCTAGCTTCATATAGCCTATAAGCTTCAGGGCCAAACTAACCTAGCTTCATATAGCCTATAAGCTTCAGGGCCAAACTAACCTAGCTTCATATAGCCTATAAGCTTCAGGGCCAAACTAACCTAGCTTCATATAGCCTATAAGCTTCAGGGCCAAACTAACCTAGCTTCATATAGCCTATAAGCTTCAGGGCCTAACTAACCTAGCTTCATATAGCCTATAAGCTTCAGGGCCTAACTAACCTAGCTTCATATAGCCTATAAGCTTCAGGGCCTAACTAACCTAGCTTCATATAGCCTATAAGCTTCAGGGCCTAACTAACCTAGCTTCATATAGCCTATAAGCTTCAGGGCCAAACTAACCTAGCTTCATATAGCCTATACGCTTCAGGGCCAAACTAACCTAGCTTCATATAGCCTATAAGCTTCAGGGCCTAACTAACCTAGCTTCATATAGCCTATAAGCTTCAGGGCCTAACTAACCTAGCTTCATATAGCCTATAAGCTTCAGGGCCTAACTAACCTAGCTTCATATAGCCTATAAGCTTCAGGGCCTAACTAACCTAGCTTCATATAGCCTATAAGCTTCAGGGCCTAACTAACCTAGCTTCATATAGCCTATAAGCTTCAGGGCCTAACTAACCTAGCTTCATATAGCCTATAAGCTTCAGGGCCTAACTAACCTAGCTTCATATAGCCTATAAGCTTCAGGGCCTAACTAACCTAGCTTCATATAGCCTATAAGCTTCAGGGCCTAACTAACCTAGCTTCATATAGCCTATAAGCTTCAGGGCCTAACTAACCTAGCTTCATATAGCCTATAAGCTTCAGGGCCAAACTAACCTAGCTTCATATAGCCTATAAGCTTCAGGGCCTAACTAACCTAGCTTCATATAGCCTATAAGCTTCAGGGCCAAACTAACCTAGCTTCATATAGCCTATAAGCTTCAGGGCCTAACTAACCTAGCTTCATATAGCCTATAAGCTTCAGGGCCTAACTAACCTAGCTTCATATAGCCTATAAGCTTCAGCGCCTAACTAACCTAGCTTCATATAGCCTATAAGCTTCAGGGCCAAACTAACCTAGCTTCATATAGCCTATAAGCTTCAGGGCCTAACTAACCTAGCTTCATATAGCCTATAAGCTTCAGGTCCAAACTAACCTAGCTTCATATAGCCTATAAGCTTCAGGGCCTAACTAACCTAGCTTCATATAGCCTATAAGCTTCAGGGCCAAACTAACCTAGCTTCATATAGCCTATAAGCTTCAGGGCCAAACTAACCTAGCTTCATATAGCCTATAAGCTTCAGGGCCAAACTAACCTAGCTTCATATAGCCTATAAGCTTCAGGGCCAAACTAACCTAGCTTCATATAGCCTATAAGCTTCAGGGCCTAACTAACCTAGCTTCATATAGCCTATAAGCTTCAGGGCCTAACTAACCTAGCTTCATATAGCCTATAAGCTTCAGGGCCTAACTAACCTAGCTTCATATAGCCTATAAGCTTCAGGGCCTAACTAACCTAGCTTCATATAGCCTATAAGCTTCAGGGCCAAACTAACCTAGCTTCATATAGCCTATAAGCTTCAGGGCCAAACTAACCTAGCTTCATATAGCCTATAAGCTTCAGGGCCTAACTAACCTAGCTTCATATAGCCTATAAGCTTCAGGGCCTAACTAACCTAGCTTCATATAGCCTATAAGCTTCAGGGCCTAACTAACCTAGCTTCATATAGCCTATAAGTTTCAGGGCCTAACTAACCTAGCTTCATATAGCCTATAAGCTTCAGGGCCTAACTAACCTAGCTTCATATAGCCTATAAGCTTCAGGGCCTAACTAACCTAGCTTCATATAGCCTATAAGCTTCAGGGCCTAACTAACCTAGCTTCATATAGCCTATAAGCTTCAGGGCCAAACTAACCTAGCTTCATATAGCCTATAAGCTTCAGGGCCTAACTAACCTAGCTTCATATAGCCTATAAGCTTCAGGGCCTAACTAACCTAGCTTCATATAGCCTATAAGCTTCAGGGCCTAACTAACCTAGCTTCATATAGCCTATAAGCTTCAGGGCCTAACTAACCTAGCTTCATATAGCCTATAAGCTTCAGGGCCAAACTAACCTAGCTTCATATAGCCTATAAGCTTCAGGGCCTAACTAACCTAGCTTCATATAGCCTATAAGCTTCAGGGCCAAACTAACCTAGCTTCATATAGCCTATAAGCTTCAGGGCCTAACTAACCTAGCTTCATATAGCCTATAAGCTTCAGGGCCTAACTAACCTAGCTTCATATAGCCTATAAGCTTCAGCGCCTAACTAACCTAGCTTCATATAGCCTATAAGCTTCAAGGCCAAACTAACCTAGCTTCATATAGCCTATAAGCTTCAGGGCCAAACTAACCTAGCTTCATATAGCCTATAAGCTTCAGGGCCTAACTAACCTAGCTTCATATAGCCTATAAGCTTCAGGGCCTAACTAACCTAGCTTCATATAGCCTATAAGCTTCAGGGCCAAACTAACCTAGCTTCATATAGCCTATAAGCTTCAGGGCCAAACTAACCTAGCTTCATATAGCCTATAAGCTTCAGGGCCTAACTAACCTAGCTTCATATAGCCTATAAGCTTCAGGGCCTAACTAACCTAGCTTCATATAGCCTATAAGCTTCGGGCCTAACTAACCTAGCTTCATATTGTCTATAAGCTTCAGGGCCTAACTAACCTAGCTTCATATAGCCTATAAGATTCAGGGCCTAACTAACCTAGCTTCATATAGCCTATAAGCTTCAGGGCCTAACTAACCTAGCTTCATATAGCCAATAAGCTTCAGGGCCTAACTAACCTAGCTTCATATAGCCTATAAGCTTCAGGGCCTAACTAACCTAGCTTCATATAGCCTATAAGCTTCAGGGCCAAACTAACCTAGCTTCATATAGCCTATAAGCTTCAGGGGCCTAACTAACCTAGCTTCATATAGCCTATAAGCTTCAGGGCCTAACTAACCTAGCTTCATATAGCCTATAAGCTTCAGTGCCTAACTAACCTAGCTTCATATAGCCTATAAGCTTCAGGGCCTAACTAACCTAGCTTCATATAGCCTATAAGCTTCAGGGCCAAACTAACCTAGCTTCATATAGCCTATAAGCTTCAGGGCCAAACTAACCTAGCTTCATATAGCCTATAAGCTTCAGGGCCTAACTAACCTAGCTTCATATAGCCTATAAGCTTCAGGGGCCTAACTAACCTAGCTTCATATAGCCTATAAGCTTCAGGGCCTAACTAACCTAGCTTCATATAGCCTATAAGCTTCAGGGCCAAACTAACCTAGCTTCATATAGCCTATAAGCTTCAGGGCCAAACTAACCTAGCTTCATATAGCCTATAAGCTTCAGGGCCAAACTAACCTAGCTTCATATAGCCTATAAGCTTCAGGGCCTAACTAACCTAGCTTCATATAGCCTATAAGCTTCAGGGCCTAACTAACCTAGCTTCATATAGCCTATAAGCTTCAGGGCCTAACTAACCTAGCTTCATATAGCCTATAAGCTTCAGGGCCTAACTAACCTAGCTTCATATAGCCTATAAGCTTCAGGGCCTAACTAACCTAGCTTCATATAGCCTATAAGCTTCAGGGCCTAACTAACCTAGCTTCATATAGCCTATAAGCTTCAGGGCCTAACTAACCTAGCTTCATATAGCCTATAAGCTTCAGGGCCTAACTAACCTAGCTTCATATAGCCTATAAGCTTCAGGGCCTAACTAACCTAGCTTCATATAGCCTATAAGCTTCAGGGCCTAACTAACCTAGCTTCATATAGCCTATAAGCTTCAAGGCCAAACTAACCTAGCTTCATATAGCCTATAAGCTTCAGGGCCTAACTAACCTAGCTTCATATAGCCTATAAGCTTCAGGGCCTAACTAACCTAGCTTCATATAGCCTATAAGCTTCAGGGCCAAACTAACCTAGCTTCATATAGCCTATAAGCTTCAGGGCCTAACTAACCTAGCTTCATATAGCCTATAAGCTTCAGGGCCAAACTAACCTAGCTTCA
Organism: Coregonus clupeaformis; assembly: GCF_020615455.1. Classification (NCBI taxonomy): domain Eukaryota; kingdom Metazoa; phylum Chordata; class Actinopteri; order Salmoniformes; family Salmonidae; genus Coregonus; species Coregonus clupeaformis. The sequence continues at coordinate 311,139 of NW_025533854.1, forward strand.
TATAGCCTATAAGCTTCAGGGCCAAACTAACCTAGCTTCATATAGCCTATAAGCTTCAGGGCCAAACTAACCTAGCTTCATATAGCCTATAAGCTTCAGGGCCAAACTAACCTAGCTTCATATAGCCTATAAGCTTCAGGGCCTAACTAACCTAGCTTCATATAGCCTATAAGCTTCAGGGCCTAACTAACCTAGCTTCATATAGCCTATAAGCTTCAGGGCCTAACTAACCTAGCTTCATATAGCCTATAAGCTTCAGGGCCTAACTAACCTAGCTTCATATAGCCTATAAGCTTCAGGGCCTAACTAACCTAGCTTCATATAGCCTATAAGCTTCAGGGCCTAACTAACCTAGCTTCATATAGCCTATAAGCTTCAGGGCCTAACTAACCTAGCTTCATATAGCCTATAAGCTTCAGGGCCTAACTAACCTAGCTTCATATAGCCTATAAGCTTCAAGGCCAAACTAACCTAGCTTCATATAGCCTATAAGCTTCAGGGCCAAACTAACCTAGCTTCATATAGCCTATAAGCTTCAGGGCCTAACTAACCTAGCTTCATATAGCCTATAAGCTTCAGGGCCTAACTAACCTAGCTTCATATAGCCTATAAGCTTCAGGGCCAAACTAACCTAGCTTCATATAGCCTATAAGCTTCAGGGCCTAACTAACCTAGCTTCATATAGCCTATAAGCTTCAGGGCCAAACTAACCTAGCTTCATATAGCCTATAAGCTTCAGGGCCAAACTAACCTAGCTTCATATAGCCTATAAGCTTCAGGGCCAAACTAACCTAGCTTCATATAGCCTATAAGCTTCAGGGCCAAACTAACCTAGCTTCATATAGCCTATAAGCTTCAGGGCCTAACTAACCTAGCTTCATATAGCCTATAAGCTTCAGGGCCTAACTAACCTAGCTTCATATAGCCTATAAGCTTCAGGGCCTAACTAACCTAGCTTCATATAGCCTATAAGCTTCAGGGCCTAACTAACCTAGCTTCATATAGCCTATAAGCTTCAGGGCCAAACTAACCTAGCTTCATATAGCCTATAAGCTTCAGGGCCAAACTAACCTAGCTTCATATAGCCTATAAGCTTCAGGGCCTAACTAACCTAGCTTCATATAGCCTATAAGCTTCAGGGCCTAACTAACCTAGCTTCATATAGCCTATAAGCTTCAGGGCCTAACTAACCTAGCTTCATATAGCCTATAAGTTTCAGGGCCTAACTAACCTAGCTTCATATAGCCTATAAGCTTCAGGGCCTAACTAACCTAGCTTCATATAGCCTATAAGCTTCAGGGCCTAACTAACCTAGCTTCATATAGCCTATAAGCTTCAGGGCCTAACTAACCTAGCTTCATATAGCCTATAAGCTTCAGGGCCAAACTAACCTAGCTTCATATAGCCTATAAGCTTCAGGGCCTAACTAACCTAGCTTCATATAGCCTATAAGCTTCAGGGCCTAACTAACCTAGCTTCATATAGCCTATAAGCTTCAGGGCCTAACTAACCTAGCTTCATATAGCCTATAAGCTTCAGGGCCTAACTAACCTAGCTTCATATAGCCTATAAGCTTCAGGGCCAAACTAACCTAGCTTCATATAGCCTATAAGCTTCAGGGCCTAACTAACCTAGCTTCATATAGCCTATAAGCTTCAGGGCCAAACTAACCTAGCTTCATATAGCCTATAAGCTTCAGGGCCTAACTAACCTAGCTTCATATAGCCTATAAGCTTCAGGGCCTAACTAACCTAGCTTCATATAGCCTATAAGCTTCAGGGCCTAACTAACCTAGCTTCATATAGCCTATAAGCTTCAAGGCCAAACTAACCTAGCTTCATATAGCCTATAAGCTTCAGGGCCAAACTAACCTAGCTTCATATAGCCTATAAGCTTCAGGGCCTAACTAACCTAGCTTCATATAGCCTATAAGCTTCAGGGCCTAACTAACCTAGCTTCATATAGCCTATAAGCTTCAGGGCCAAACTAACCTAGCTTCAATAGCCTATAAGCTTCAGGGCCAAACTAACCTAGCTTCATATAGCCTATAAGCTTCAGGGCCTAACTAACCTAGCTTCATATAGCCTATAAGCTTCAGGGCCTAACTAACCTAGCTTCATATAGCCTATAAGCTTCAGGGCCTAACTAACCTAGCTTCATATTGTCTATAAGCTTCAGGGCCTAACTAACCTAGCTTCATATAGCCTATAAGATTCAGGGCCTAACTAACCTAGCTTCATATAGCCTATAAGCTTCAGGGCCTAACTAACCTAGCTTCATATAGCCAATAAGCTTCAGGGCCTAACTAACCTAGCTTCATATAGCCTATAAGCTTCAGGGCCTAACTAACCTAGCTTCATATAGCCTATAAGCTTCAGGGCCAAACTAACCTAGCTTCATATAGCCTATAAGCTTCAGGGCCTAACTAACCTAGCTTCATATAGCCTATAAGCTTCAGGGCCTAACTAACCTAGCTTCATATAGCCTATAAGCTTCAGGGCCTAACTAACCTAGCTTCATATAGCCTATAAGCTTCAGGGCCTAACTAACCTAGCTTCATATAGCCTATAAGCTTCAGGGCCAAACTAACCTAGCTTCATATAGCCTATAAGCTTCAGGGCCAAACTAACCTAGCTTCATATAGCCTATAAGCTTCAGGGCCTAACTAACCTAGCTTCATATAGCCTATAAGCTTCAGGGCCTAACTAACCTAGCTTCATATAGCCTATAAGCTTCAGGGCCAAACTAACCTAGCTTCATATAGCCTATAAGCTTCAGGGCCTAACTAACCTAGCTTCATATAGCCTATAAGCTTCAGGGCCTAACTAACCTAGCTTCATATAGCCTATAAGCTTCAGGGCCTAACTAACCTAGCTTCATATAGCCTATAAGCTTCAGGGCCTAACTAACCTAGCTTCATATAGCCTATAAGTTTCAGGGCCTAACTAACCTAGCTTCATATAGCCTATAAGCTTCAGGGCCTAACTAACCTAGCTTCATATAGCCTATAAGCTTCAGGGCCAAACTAACCTAGCTTCATATAGCCTATAAGCTTCAGGGCCTAACTAACCTAGCTTCATATAGCCTATAAGCTTCAGGGCCTAACTAACCTAGCTTCATATAGCCTATAAGCTTCAGGGCCTAACTAACCTAGCTTCATATAGCCTATAAGTTTCAGGGCCTAACTAACCTAGCTTCATATAGCCTATAAGCTTCAGGGCCTAACTAACCTAGCTTCATATAGCCTATAAGCTTCAGGGCCTAACTAACCTAGCTTCATATAGCCTATAAGCTTCAGGGCCTAACTAACCTAGCTTCATATAGCCTATAAGCTTCAGGGCCTAACTAACCTAGCTTCATATAGCCTATAAGCTTCAGGGCCTAACTGTACATATAGCCAGTCGCCAAATGCTTTTTGGGCAGAAACATTTAATGTTGATCAGGCCTCCTGTAGCTCAGTTGGTAGAGCATGGCGCTTGCAACGCCAGGGTTGTGGGTTCGATTCCCACGGTGGGCCAGTATGAAAAAAATAATGTATGCACTCACTAAACTGTAAGTCGCGCTGGATAAAAGCGTCTGCTAAATGGCATATTATTATTATTATATTATAAGAGCGTCTGCTAAATGACTAGAAAATGTAAAAAGTTGAGGAAAAAATGACGATGTCAGAGTGTAATTCAGTAAGAATTTTGTTTTCCCTTACAACCGGTCAAAATGATGTAATTTATGAAATTTTGCACAGAAAATCTTTCCAGGTTTTTTTTTTTGTGTGAAAAATGGTCACCTTCGATGGCCACTGGCACGCTGGAGAAGTGTGCTCTTCACAGATGAATCCCGGTTTCAACTGTACCGGGCAGATGGCAGACAGCGTGTACGGCGTCGTGTGGGTGAGCGGTTTGCTGATGTCAACGTTGTGAACAGAGTGCCCCATGGTGGCGGTGGGGTTAACAAGCTCCCTCACGACGCCAGGACAGCGGAGTCACTCACCACCTTCCGGAGACATTTGAAACCCCACCTCTTTAAGGAATACCTGGGATAGGATAAAGTAATCCTTCCACCCCCCACCCCCAAAAAAAAAAAAAAAAAAAAGTGTAAAGTGGTTATCCCACTGGCTATAGGGTGAATGCACCAATTTGTAAGTCGCTCTGGATAAGAGCGTCTGCTAAATGACGTAAATGTGCCCTTGAGCAAGGCACTTAACCCTAATTGCTCCTGTAAGTCGCTCTGGATAAGAGCGTCTGCTAAATGACTAAAATGTAAATGTTATGGTATGGGTAGGCATAAGCTACGGACAATGAACACAATTGCAATTTATCGATGGCAATTTGAATGCACAGAGATACCATGCCATTCATCTGCCACCATCACCTCATGTTTCAGCATGATAATGCACAGCCCCATGTCGCAAGGATCTGTACACAATTCCTGGAAGCTAAACATGAATTCATTTAAATTGCCTGATTTCATTTTACATTTTAGTCATTTAGCAGACACTCTTATCCAGAGTGACTTACAGTTAGTGAGTGCATACATTATTTTTTATACTGGCCCCTCGTTGGAAACGAACCCACAACCCTGGCGTTGCAAACGCCATGCTCTACCAACTGAGCTACATCCCCTGCCGGCCATTCCCTCCCCTACCCCGGACGATGCTGGGCCAATTGTGCACCGCCCCATGGGTCTCCCGGACGCGTCCGGCTACGACAGAGCCTGTATTCGAACCAGGATCTCTAGTGGCACAGCTAACACTGCGATGCAGTGCCTTAGACCACGGCGCCACTTCCTCTGCGCCACATTTCCTCATATGAACTGTAACTCAGTAAAATCTTTGAAATTGTTGCATGTTGCGTTTATATTGTTGTTCAGTGTTGTATTAGTTTGCTAGGGTTTGAAGTAGGTGTATCTAGCTGTCTTATTTGTATTTGTTCAATGCCTCAATTGATTTCATAAACTATATTGGATATATGCTGTAGGTTGGAATCAACCCAAGATGATGAATCCAGAAGATGGGACAAAGTGCATGACAAGGTTGCCCAGAGGAAGCCAGCTGGTTGTTCTCTATCCCTACCTTGGCCCATTCTTCCAAGAGATCACTGAGTTTGAATGAAGACCTCTAGTGAGGTGAGCACACATACACAGGACACCAGCTTGATATGTCCCTTGTCCCCTGTCTTTTAACCCCCAGAGTAACAGCCCTGGTGCTCTCTGTCTCTCATTCGATTGTTTCTTTTTCTATGCTTGTCCTAGGGGTGAGAAGAGCTGACCAATCAGAACTGAGGAGGATTGTTTACGGGGCCCAATGAGGAACACCTGATGCTGCGCTGACTTCTCTCTCCTGGATGCTCTCCGGCCCAAACTGTCCTGTTGTGTGTTTCACCTCCTCTGAACCTCCTTACCCCCAATAGAGTTGCCCCTTGTGCCCAATCCCAATTTTAACTCCGTCTCCCTCTCTCTCTTTGTCTCTCTCTTCCCCACACCCCACACAAACAGGCACACAATATCATTTTTGGGATTAGTGTTGTGATGATGCTCTTATTTGGTAACATACACTCACTGGCCAGTTTATAAGGTACACCCATCTAGTACTGCATCGGACCCCCCTTTGCTTCCAGAACAGTCTGAATTCTTTGGAACATTCTCCAAGGTGTTGGAAACGTTCTACAGGGATGTTGGTTGATACTAACGTGGTGGTATCACGCAGTTGCTGCATCCCAAAGATGCTCTATTGGGTCAATGGTGCATCTTTAGAACTTTTTGATGATCTGAGGGACCCAGGCGGTGATGCAACCGGTCAGGATGCTCTCGATGGTGCAGCTGTAGAACCTTTTGAGGATCTGAGGGACCCATGCCAAATCTTTTCAATCTCCTGAGGGGGAAGAGGCGTTGTCGTGCCCTCTTCACGACTGTCTTGGTGTGTTTGGACCATGATAGTTGGTTGGTGATGTGGACACCCAAGGAACTTGAAGCTCTCAACCTGTTCCACTACAGCCCCGTCGATGAGAATGGGGGCGGGCTCAGTCCTCTTTTTCCTGTAGTCCACAATGATCTCCTTTGTCTTGATCACGTTGAGGGAAAGGTTGTTATCCTGGCACCACATGGCCAGGTCTCTGGGAGAGGTTTGTTGTAGCCCACATGGGTTTGTCCATGACTGGCCCAAAAGGTTAACCCAACTGGGTACCAGGTTAACCCAACTGGGTACCAGTTAAGAGCCCTTGCCCAGTTGAAACCCATGAAGTCCATATAAAACCCAGGTGGGGCCCACCTGAGTTTGTGGGTCAGTAGTTGTATGTTCAGTAGTTGTGTGGTTGTGTTCAGTAGTTATCAGTAGTTGTGTGGTTGTGTTCAGTAGTTGTGTGTTCAGTAGTTATCAGTAGTTGTGTGGTTGTGTTCAGTAGTTGTGGTCAGTAGTTATCAGTAGTTGTGTGGTTGTGTTCAGTAGTTGTGGTCAATAGTTGTGCGGTTGTGGTCAGTAGTTGTGGTCAGTAGTTATCAGTAGTTGTGTGGTTGTTGGTCAGTAGTTGTGGTCAATAGTTATCAGTAGTTGTGTGGTTGTGTTCAGTAGTTATCAGTAGTTGTGTGGTTGTGTTCAGTAGTTGTGGTCAGTAGTTATCAGTAGTTGTGTGGTTGTTGGTCAGTAGTTGTGGTCAGTAGTTATCAGTAGTTGTGTGGTTGTTGGTCAGTAGTTGTGGTCAATAGTTATCAGTAGTTGTGTGGTTGTGTTCAGTAGTTATCAGTAGTTGTGTGGTTGTGTTCAGTAGTTGTGTTCAGTAGTTATCAGTAGTTGTGTGGTTGTTGGTCAGTAGTTGTGGTCAGTAGTTGTGGTCAGTAGTTGTGGTCAGTAGTTGTGGTCAGTAGTTGTGGTCAGTAGTTGTGTGGTTCAGTGGTTGTGTGGTCCGTCGTTGTGGTCAGTAGTTGTTTTTTTTAACCTTTAAGACATATTGAGTCTCTTTTACAGCACAATACAACACAAGTATACATATTTTTTTGTAAATTAACCTGGGATATACACCACATTACCAAAAGTATGTGGACATCTGCTCATCAAACATCTCATTCCAATATCATGGGCATTAATATGGAGTTGGTCCCCCCCTTTCCTGCTATAACAGCCTCCACTCTTCTGGGAAGGCTTTCCACTAGATGTTGGAACATTGCTTTGTCTATGTAAAGTTCAAAAGGGTACGTATTTGCATATGTAATAGTCTTGTGAAGGCTGGCTGAATTCTGCCAAAGATTATGTCCTTTTATCTCAGCATGTCTACAGATTCTCCCTTCTCCCTGTTTTCGTTTGCTTGGAAATGTTGATACTGGAGACTGTTATCTGAAGAAAACTGTGTAACCAAGCATTTATAGCAGCTAAGAAATACATTGCCATTAATTGGATGGTTGGTTATCCTCCCACAATGTATGGAAGAAATGTCAAGTTATTTACATTATCACTAGATTTGTTTTAAGATTAAGGGTATAATGGGCAACTTTCATAAGGTCCTGATGCCTTATATGGAATACAGTACGACACAAGGAGGCTGTATTGAAGACATGCCCACGTCAGGGGAGATCCCTACTGTATTTAGGCAATCCCTAGCTGCTGGGTTGCTCAGTCCTGGCCCTGGGGGTCTGCTGGGCTGCTCAGTCCTGGCCCTGGGGGTCTGCTGGGCTGCTCAGTCCTGGCCCTGGGGGTCTGCTGGGCTGCTCAGTCCTGGCCCTGGGGGTCTGCTGGGCTGCTCAGTCCTGGCCCTGGGGGTCTGCTGGGCTGCTCAGTCCTGGCCCTGGGGGTCTGCTGGGCTGCTCAGTCCTGGCCCTGGGGGTCTGCTGGGCTGCTCAGTCCTGGCCCTGGGGGTCTGCTGGGCTGCTCAGTCCTGGCCCTGGGGGTCTGCTGGGCTGCTCAGTCCTGGCCCTGGGGGTCTGCTGGGCTGCTCAGTCCTGGCCCTGGGGGTCTGCTGGGCTGCTCAGTCCTGGCCCTGGGGGTCTGCTGGGCTGCTCAGTCCTGGCCCTGGGGGTCTGCTGGGCTGCTCAGTCCTGGCCCTGGGGGTCTGCTGGGCTGCTCAGTCCTGGCCCTGGGGGTCTGCTGGGCTGCTCAGTCCTGGCCCTGGGGGTCTGCTGGGCTGCTCAGTCCCGGCCCTGGGGGTCTGCTGGGCTGCTCAGTCCTGGCCCTGGGGGTCTGCTGGGCTGCTCAGTCCCGGCCCTGGGGGTCTGCTGGGCTGCTCAGTCCTGGCCCTGGGGGTCTGCTGGGCTGCTCAGTCCCGGCCCTGGGGGTCTGCTGGGCTGCTCAGTCCCGGCCCTGGGGGTCTGCTGGGTTGCTCAGTCCCGGCCCTGGGGGTCTGCTGGGCTGCTCAGTCCCGGCCCTGGGGGTCTGCTGGGCTGCTCAGTCCCGGCCCTGGGGGTCTGCTGGGCTGCTCAGTCCCGGCCCTGGGGGTCTGCTGGGCTGCTCAGTCCCGGCCCTGGGGGTCTGCTGGGTTGCTCAGTCCCGGCCCTGGGGGTCTGCTGGGCTGCTCAGTCCCGGCCCTGGGGGTCTGCTGGGTTGCTCAGTCCTGGCCCTGGGGGTCTGCTGGGTTGCTCAGTCCTGGCCCTGGGGGTCTGCTGGGCTGCTCAGTCCTGGCCCTGGGGGTCTGCTGGGCTGCTCAGTCCTGGCCCTGGGGGTCTGCTGGGCTGCTCAGTCCCGGCCCTGGGGGTCTGCTGGGCTGCTCAGTCCCGGCCCTGGGGGTCTGCTGGGCTGCTCAGTCCCGGCCCTGGGGGTCTGCTGGGCTGCTCAGTCCCGGCCCTGGGGGTCTGCTGGGCTGCTCAGTCCCGGCCCTGGGGGTCTGCTGGGCTGCTCAGTCCCGGCCCTGGGGGTCTGCTGGGCTGCTCAGTCCCGGCCCTGGGGGTCTGCTGGGCTGCTCAGTCCTGGCCCTGGGGGTCTGCTGGGTTGCTCAGTCCTGGCCCTGGGGGTCTGCTGGGCTGCTCAGTCCTGGCCCTGGGGGTCTGCTGGGCTGCTCAGTCCTGGCCCTGGGGGTCTGCTGGGCTGCTCAGTCCCGGCCCTGGGGGTCTGCTGGGCTGCTCAGTCCCGGCCCTGGGGGTCTGCTGGGCTGCTCAGTCCCGGCCCTGGGGGTCTGCTGGGCTGCTCAGTCCCGGCCCTGGGGGTCTGCTGGGCTGCTCAGTCCCGGCCCTGGGGGTCTGCTGGGTTGCTCAGTCCCGGCCCTGGGGGTCTGCTGGGTTGCTCAGTCCTGGCCCTGGGGGTCTGCTGGGCTGCTCAGTCCCGGCCCTGGGGGTCTGCTGGGTTGCTCAGTCCTGGCCCTGGGGGTCTGCTGGGTTGCTCAGTCCCGGCCCTGGGGGTCTGCTGGGCTGCTCAGTCCTGGCCCTGGGGGTCTGCTGGGCTGCTCAGTCCCGGCCCTGGGGGTCTGCTGGGTTGCTCAGTCCCGGCCCTGGGGGTCTGCTGGGCTGCTCAGTCCTGGCCCTGGGGGTCTGCTGGGCTGCTCAGTCCCGGCCCTGGGGGTCTGCTGGGCTGCTCAGTCCTGGCCCTGGGGGTCTGCTGGGTTGCTCAGTCCTGGCCCTGGGGGTCTGCTGGGCTGCTCAGTCCTGGCCCTGGGGGTCTGCTGGGTTGCTCAGTCCTGGCCCTGGGGGTCTGCTGGGTTGCTCAGTCCTGGCCCTGGGGGTCTGCTGGGCTGCTCAGTCCTGGCCCTGGGGGTCTGCTGGGTTGCTCAGTCCTGGCCCTGGGGGTCTGCTGGGCTGCTCAGTCCTGGCCCTGGGGGTCTGCTGGGCTGCTCAGTCCTGGCCCTGGGGGGTCTGCTGGGCTGCTCAGTCCTGGCCCTGGGGGTCTGCTGGGCTGCTCAGTCCTGGCCCTGGGGGTCTGCTGGGCTGCTCAGTCCCGGCCCTGGGGGTCTGCTGGGCTGCTCAGTCCTGGCCCTGGGGGTCTGCTGGGCTGCTCAGTCCTGGCCCTGGGGGTCTGTTGTACTGTTGTGACTCTGGCCTTGGCCTAACACACCCAAAACCAATAATGAACGTTTCACTAAGATCCTAAAGCTGAGTGGGGTGTGTTGGGTTGGGGGCGCTGCAGGTCGGTGGATCCCCTAGGGGGCAGGACGGGGCGACCCAGATATATTGTGTGCAAGTAAAACGAACTCTACAGTACTATTAGGCCTATGATATGAATTATATGGAGGGTGTACTGTTTCTGTGTGTTAATGTGTAGGTGTATGTGTGTTTTCATTCAACTTTTGTTTTCCAAACCTTTCCCTTGAGACATAGAAAAAATATTAAATCAAATTGTATTTGTCACATGCGTCGAATACAACAGGTGTAGACCTTACCGTGAAATGCTTAATTACAAGCCCTTAACCAACAATGCAGTTTTAAGCAAATGTTTACTAAATAAACTAAAGTAAAAAATACACAAATAAAAAGTAACACAATAAATAACTATAATGAGGCTATATACAGGGGGTACCGGTACCGAGTCAATGGGCTGGGGTACAGGTTAGTCCAGGTAATAATGAGGCTATATACAGGGGGTACCGGTATTGAGTCAATGTGCGGGGGTACAGGTTTGTTGAGGTAATTTGTACATGTAGGTAGGGGTAAAGTAACTATGCATAGATAATAAACAGTGAGTAGCAGCAGTGTAAAAACAAAGGGGGGGCAATGCAAATAGTCTGGGTGGCCATTTGATTAATTGTTCAGGAGTCTTATGGCTTTTTTAAGGAGCCTTTTGGACCTAGACTTGGCGCTCCGGTATCGCTTGATGTGCGGTAGCAGGGAGAACCGTCTATGACTTGGGTGACTGGAGTCTTTGACAATTTTTAGGGCCTTCCTCTGACACCGTCTGGTATAGAGGTCCTGGATGGCAGGAAGCTTTGCCCCAGTGATGTACTGGGCCGTACGCACTACCCTCTGTAGTGCCTTACGGTCGGATGCTGAGCAGTTGCCATACCAGGCAGGATGCTCTCGATGGTGCAGCATCCTGACCGTTTGCATCACCGCCTGGGAAGGCAGTTGTGTTGGGGAGAAAGTTGAGTTATTGACTAGACTGGTGGGGGTCGGCGTGTAAGCGGCTCGGGTTGGCTGGCTGGTCTGGCTGAAACTTTATATAGAGGTTGTCTTAAAGACAAAGACAATCAAAAGTTGTCTTTGTACTTTTATTTGTAAGAGTTGTTCATGTGTTGTTCAGGGCTATTGTTTTCTTTGGGGAGGGGGAGGGGGGGGGTGAGGGGGGCATAGATCAGCTTAATATTGCAGATAGATTGTAACTTCCATCAATGTAATTGTCTGCATCACTTCCAATCCCCCATATGTTTTTTTCTTCTTGCAAATATATATATATATATACATACACATACACATACATACATATACATACATACAGTTGAAGTCTTTCTCTTTCACAAAATCTCTCAACCTATAACCTATATACTTATTATGGACACAGTATGCTTTACATTAGTTATCTTGTTGTTATTAGTTGTTGTTAGTTGTTATTAGTCCCATCCTTCAACTCTATTCAATACCTCCCATCTATCTCTTAACAATATCCATATTGGATTTCTATTTGCCATATATATTTCAACTGTACTGTGATGTCTTACAAAAGTTCTGAACCTTTCTATTCTCATTGTTTCTACAGATCGTAAATTATATTATTGATCGATTGACTATGACTTTTCAGATCACCCAGTAATGCTATCTGCAGGGTTAGCTCCAGGTAAATATTGCAATCCTTCAGCCATTCCTGGACCTGTGTCCAAAAACAAGCTACAAATGGACAGAACCAAAACAAATGATCTAATGATTCTGTCTATTCACAGCAAAATCTGCAGAGCTGGGAAGATTGTATCCTCCATATAAATAACATTATATTGGTAGCAAGAATTTTATATGATAATTTAAATTGAAATATTCCAAGTTTTGAATACGGCGTCGTTTTGCGTATCAGTTCATAAACACCATGCCATGCAACACAGTATTGATTATTGAATTATCATGGATCTAGTTCAGTCTTATCAATCATTTAAAAAATATTTAATAATCTCTTACCTAGCTTGATGACTGTGGGCACTTTTGCTTACTTTTTGTTGTTGTAAATAGAGACGGCTAGAGGGGTCAAGGGTCATAGCAGATTGTGTAGAAACACAGGAAATGGGAAGACCCCCAGACCCCCTGACCCCCAGACCCCCTGACCCCTAGACCCTCTGACCCCCAGACCCCCTGACCCCCAGACCCCCTGACCCCAGACCCCCAGACCCCCAGACCCCTGACCCCCTGACCCCCAGACCCCCCAGACCCCCAGACCCCCTGACAATTTATGTTCCCCTCTGTAAATAGCACGGCTGGGTGATTTAAAAATAATAATATGCCATTTAGCAGATGCTTTTATCCAAAGCGACTTACAGTCATGTGCGCATACATGTTTTTACGTACGGGTGGTCCCGGGGATAGAACCCACTACCCTGGCGTTACAAGCGCCGTGCTCTACCAATTGAGCTACAGAGGACCACAAGTCATAGTCAAAAAGTCATAGTCAATCGATCAATAATATAATAATACTCTTAGCAAAAATGTTTATATTTTATTTACAATCTGTAGAAACAATGAGAATAGAAAGGTTCAGAACTTTTGTGAAACATCACAGCATAGTTAAAAAATATATGGCAAATAGAAATCCAATATGGATGGTGTTAAGAGATAGATGGGAGGTGTTGAGGGGAGCTGAAGGATGGGACCAATAACAAACAAGAGATAACTATTGTAATATATGCTGTGTCAGTAAAATATAGTATATATAAACAGGTTGGTGCCCAGAGGGAAATCTAGCCGAAAACTGGAGAAATTCAACCTTTATGGCATCTCAGAGAAATCCGAAAAAGTGAAATGTATGTCACAGAGTGATAGGCATACATGTTTATTAACGAATAAACACAACGACAAAACAATAAACAAACGATACGTGAAGTCCAAGGCAGCGCAACACAACATACCTTAACACGGAACAAGATCCCACCACCCACTAGTGCCAATAGGCTACCTAAGTATGGTCCCCAATCAGAGACAACGAGCAACAGCTGCCTCTGATTGGGAACCACACAGGCCAACATAGATCTATACATACTAGATCCAAACCTAGAAAATAACACATTGGAACATACACAACAAGGAAAATCACACCCTGACTCAACAAATAAGAGTCCTCAGAGTCAGGGCGTGACAGTGTGCCACATTCCTGCACGAAGCCGGAGATGATGCAATCAAGGTATTGTCGTATCGGGTGAATGCTGGCAATTATTGCTGTCAACAAAGAGTCCGCTTAGGCTGCACCGTGATTAGAGGCTTTTATTAATATCACACGTTTACAGCATAAGTTACAGACCCGCGGTGTCTGGAGAAGCCCCGTCCCAAATTAATCTGAATGCTTCTGACTCTTCTTCGTTTCCCCCCCAGTATATATAATCTCCCCAAGATGTGGGTGGCTCCCTCTACTGTCCAATCCCCTGTCTACAACACACTTCCTGTCTGTTGTATGTGGCGTTACACTAAAACATTCCCTCTTGATACTAAAATCAACGTCCTCTCCGGTTCCACTTAAAACATTAACAACGTCATAATCTTCATATACGATAGTATTCAATACTTTTGATTTTGAAGATGATGTAGAGGATTAACATCTTTTAACATGTATTAACATAGCTTTTCCGAACGTACTGTGAGCCAAGAAAAAATCAGACGTACCTGTGGCATATCTTTTTTACGAGAGTGCAAGGACAAACAGAGTAAATTGATGCTTATTTGACTGATAAATTAAAGCAAAAAGACTGTGAGTTTTAACAACTTACCAAGTCACTGATACGGGACAGAATTGTGTGTGGAATCACAAAATGACCAAGCGCGAGGCAGATTACTCAGAGAACCAGATCTCCTGCTAGCTAGAGCAATATACATTTGCCGTGCTAGTGAAGTGAGCTGAAAGTGCTTCATGATGAAGTCGAGGTTCACAAGGTGCAAAAGAAAAAACAGGCAAAAAGACCAGAAAACGTTCTAGTAAAAGATCGCAGGGAGAATGCTCACATTGTGGGTACAAACATGAACAAAAAAAAAGTGTCCAGCATATGGTCAGATATGCAAAGCAGAAAAAAAATAATTAAGCCAAACTGTGCTCCTCACACAAACAGACAGAAAAACGGAGGATTCACAGCATTGACAGGGAGATGACATCAGGAAATGAGGACATGTTCATTGGGACAATTGAAGTAAAACAGAGTGAAGCAGTGTGTAGTTCAGCTAGTGAATATAATACTGAGAAAGAGCAGTGGACATAAACACTGAAAATAAACAACCAGAAACTTCATGTTAAGCTGGATACAGGAGCTGAGTGGAAGGTCTGACCTGTGAGAGACTTGAAAACGCTGAAAGTGAAAGTGAGTGGCGATTCCATGCAAAAAATCCAACTGCAAGCTAGTGTCGTATTCTGGCCACCAGATGGAGCCAAAAGGCAAGAGAACATGTTAATACAAAGATAGCGTTTGAACTGGAATTTCAAGTGATAGAACAAGATGCACCTACAATACTTGTCTGCCAATGGACTTAATACAGAGAATAATTCAAGCTTGAACAAAGGGAAGAGACTGACATGTTGAGTGAATATGAGGATCTATTCACAGGACTTGGATGTGTTCCAGGAGTTCATCACATACAAATAGACCCAGAAGTCACACCAGTGGTTCAGTAAACCCAGTGCAGTGCCTGTAGCACTAAAAGAAACACTTGAAAAGGAACTGAACCGCATGGAAAACATGGATGTCGTCGTCAGGCAGACTGAGCCTACTGAATGGGTAAACAGCTTGGTGACAATCGTGAAGCCAAACAAAATACGGGTGTGCATGGACCCACAGGATCAAAAACAAAGCCATCAAGAGAGAACATTATCCTTTACGTACCATTGAAGAGGTAGTTGCTGAAAGGCCTAACGCCAAGGTATTTTCAGTAGTTGACGCAAACCAAGGATTCTGCCAAATCCAACTGGATGAAGAGAGCTCCCGACTCTGCATGTTCAATACGCCGTTTCGGAGGTATTCATTGAAGAGACTGCCGTTCGGAATTGCGTCTGCTCCAGAGGTGTTCCAGAGGCCCAGCATTTGGAAGGTCTGGAAGGTCTGGAAGGTCTGGAAAGTTTGGAAGGTCTGGAAGGTCTGGAAGGTCTGGAAGGTAAACATCACGTCTGGGGTGATGACACAGAGCAGCACGACTGGCGACTGAGACAGCTACTAGACAGACTGAGAAGCATCAGCTTGAAACTGAATAAGGACAAGTGCAAAATCAGAATGACAGAAATTCGCTACATTGGACGTGTTAAGCAAAGAAGGCCTGAAACCAGACTCCCAAAAGGTCTGAGCAATACAAGAAATGCTGTAGCCAGAGGACAAAGCAGCGCTTCAGAGGTTCATGGGAATGTTGCAGTATCTCTCAAAGTTCATCCCAAATCTCTCAGATGTCAGCGCAACACTGAGACAACTGCTGGAAGGAGATGTTCAGTGGCACTGGGAGTCTTCACAGGAACAGAGCTTCAAAAGCTTGAAAAACACTTGTCAGCAATGCGCCAGTGTTAAAGTACTACGATGTCAAAAAACAGTGACACTATCTGTGGATTCAAGCTCAGAAGGCTTGGGAGCTGTGATCCTGCAAGATGGTCAGCCAATTGCATATGGGTCAAGTTCCCTCACAGACTGTCAAAAGAGATACGCTCAAATTGGAAAAAGAGCCACTGGTGATAGTGTATGGTTGCGAGAAGTTTCATCAATACCTGTATGGAAAACAGATCCAGATGGAGTCAGACCACAAACCCTTGGAAACAATCTTACATACATACATACATACATACATTTACATTTTGCAGAAGCTCTTATCCAGAGCGACT
Source organism: Coregonus clupeaformis (assembly GCF_020615455.1). Lineage (NCBI taxonomy): Eukaryota > Metazoa > Chordata > Actinopteri > Salmoniformes > Salmonidae > Coregonus > Coregonus clupeaformis. The sequence continues at coordinate 327,016 of NW_025533854.1, forward strand.
TACAGTTAGTGAGTGCATACATTTTTCATACTGGCCCCCCGTGGGAAACGAAACCCACAACCCTGGCGTTGCAAAGCACCAGCCGGACTGCAGAGAATTCTGATGAGACTACAGAGATACAGTCTACATGTGACATACAAACCAGGAGAGGAGATGCACATCGCTGATGCACTGAGCCGAGCATACCTGAAGGAACAGAGAGAGATGCTGGATGGTGAGCTGGATGTAAACGCACATCGCTCATCAACTTCCTGTTTTCAGAAGAGAAATTGGAGGAATTCAAAAACGGCAACAGCAGAAGATAAAGAGTTAAGACTGGTCACAGAAACAGTTAAAAAAAGGATGGCCAGACACGAGAGGGAAAGCTGCAAAGAAAATACATCACTACTGAACCTTCAGAGAGGACTTGACATACTCAGATGGACTGCTGTTCAAAAGTTCAAAACTTTTCCTCAGAAAATGTAGAGAAGTAATGATGGAAGAATTCCATGAAGCACACATGGGAATCGCAAAATGTAATGAACAAGCAAGGAATGTTCTGTTCTGGCCAGGCATGGCTAAACAGATTGAAGATGTTGTAACAAAATGTGCAGTCTGCAACACACATTAAAAACAACAACCAAAGAGAACCGCTCATGACTCATCCAATCGCAGAGAGAGAGCTTGGGCCAAAGTTGGAGCGGAACTCTTCCATTACGACGACACAGAATATCTACTATGTGTGGATTACTACTCAAAATACCCAGAAATCTCAGAGCTCAGTGGGACAACAAGTAAGCACATCATTACAGCACTAAAGTCGATCTTGGCAAGGCATGGGCTGCCCGACGTAATCTGTAGAGCTGGGATGGTTGTATCCCCCATATATATATATGTGACTCGCTCTATCATAATCAGTCACATTGACCCCAAAACACATTTTGAGTTGTATACAGTGCTGGACAGAGGAGAATGGTAGCTTTCTAAAAAGACCAACATGTCTACTCCAAGTATCAAGTGAGTTACGTGCCATTACATGCTGAGTCTCACCAAACCATGTTTCTGAGAAAAACGCAGTCAAGGTTTGCAAATAATAAATAACAACTATTTACTTAATACAAAACACAATCCATGAAATCAGTTGACACGAAATCCATTACAGTACCCATGTTCTTCTTTTTCTCACACGCTCACACTTTCTCTCTCTCACACACACACATTCACATGCTACATTCACTTATTTTCACACGTGTGCACATACATACAGTGCCTTGCAAAAGTATTCAACCCATTGGCGTTTTTCCTATTTTGTTGCATTACAACCTGTAATTTAAATGGATTTTTATTTGGATTTCATGTAATGGACATACACAAAATAGTCCAAATTGGTGAAGTGAAATGAAAAAAATAACTTGTTTAAAATAATGCTAAAAAAAATGAATAACGGAAAAGTGGTGCATGCATATGTATTCACCCCCTTTGCTATGAAGCCCCTAAATAAGATCTAGTGCAACCAATTACCTTCAGAAGTCACATAATTAGTTAAATAAAGTCCACATGTGTGCAATCTAAGTGTCACATGATCTGTCACATGATCTCAGTATATATACACCTGTTCTGAAAAGCCCCAGAGTCAAGCAAGCGGCACCATGAAGACCAAGGAGCTCTCCAAACAGGTCAGGGACAAAGTTGTGGAGAAGTACAGATCAGGGTTGGGTTATAAAAAAATATATCTGAAACTTTGAACATCCCATAAAGCACCATTAAATCCATTATTAAAAAATGGAAAGAATACGGCACCACAACAAATCTGCCAAGAGAGGGCCGCCCACCAAAACTCACGGACCAGGCAAGGAGGGCATTAATCGGAGAGACAACAAAGAGACCAAAGATAACCCTGAAGGAGCTGCAAAGCTCCACAACGGAGACTGGGATTGTGGTTCACCTTCCAGCAGGACATTGACCCTAAGCATACTGCATGTTGTGTAAATGAAATGATACAAACCCCAAAAAATACCATTTTAATTTCAGGTTGTAAGGCAACAAAATAGGAAAAATGCCAAGGGGGGTGAATACTTTCGCAAGCCACTGTACATCTGAAAAGAGCTAAAACGGGGATGGAGCTCTGGTTTCTAAGCGGCAACTAAAATGAGGAATGTTAAAGAAAATTTGACCACACGTCACCAGAGAGTAAGGACTGACAGTCTCTTTGGATCGGATTTGTGTGGGCTTTCGTTAGAGTCTTTCCCGCTGGTCCACTGGCTTGAGCTGACAAACATTTGATACAAATATAAGTATCAAGATTTAGGAAAACATTCACCATGATCACGCATCAAAGTTTTTATACTTGCGCCACACTTGGTCTCAAATGTCGGTATCACCTGGATGTCTTGCCTCTTAAATCCAGAGATCTGTCCTGGGAGCGGCATCACGTGGACAATTAGCTGAATGTCAGCGTAGGACAGCACCCACGTAGGACAGGTGTTGTCCTTTCCATGGTAGCAAAATCGTAGCTAATTTGACTAACTTTATATTAAAATGTACTGTAGTTACATTCTTTATTTATTTTGGGGATATGAAAACTGAGTATGTCCACTTCACCGTCAGTCCATTTTATTGGTGAACTACACATTAATGTAAATACACAATACATAATATGGTGCACTTACAGTGGGGAAAAAAAGTATTTAGTCAGCCACCAATTGTGCAAGTTCTCCCACTTAAAAAGATGAGAGAGGCCTGTAATTTTCATCATAGGTACACGTCAACTATGACAGACAAATTGAGATTTTTTTTCTCCAGAAAATCACATTGTAGGATTTTTAATGAATTTATTTGCAAATTATGGTGGAAAATAAGTATTTGGTCACCTACAAACAAGCAAGATTTCTGGCTCTCACAGACCTGTAACTTCTTCTTTAAGAGGCTCCTCTGTCCTCCACTCGTTACCTGTATTAATGGCACCTGTTTGAACTTGTTATCAGTATAAAAGACACCTGTCCACAACCTCAAACAGTCACACTTCAAACTCCACTACAAGACCACTGATAATCTCCCTCGATCTGGGGCTCCACGCAAGATCTCACCCCGTGGGGTCAAAATGATCACAAGAACGGTGAGCAAAAATCCCAGAACCACACGGGGGGACCTAGTGAATGACCTGCAGAGAGCTGGGACCAAAGTAACAAAGCCTACCATCAGTAACACACTACGCCACCAGGGACTCAAATCCTGCAGTGCCAGACGTGTCCCCCTGCTTAAGCCAGTACATGTCCAGGCCCGTCTGAAGTTTGCTAGAGTGCATTTGGATGATCCAGAAGAGGATTGGGAGAATGTCATATGGTCAGATGAAACCAAAATATAACTTTTGGTAAAAACTCAACTCGTCGTGTTTGGAGGACAAAGAATGCTGAGTTGCATCCAAAGAACACCATACCTACTGTGAAGCATGGGGGTGGAAACATCATGCTTTGGGGCTGTTTTTCTGCAAAGGGACCAGGACGACTGATCCGTGTAAAGGAAAGAATGAATGGGGCCATGTATCGTGAGATTTTGAGTGAAAACCTCCTTCCATCAGCAAGGGCATTGAAGATTAAACGTGGCTGGGTCTTTCAGCATGACAATGATCCCAAACACACCACCCGGGCAACGAAGGAGTGGCTTCGTAAGAAGCATTTCAAGGTCCTGGAGTGGCCTAGCCAGTCTCCAGATCTCAACCCCATAGAAAATCTTTGGGGGGAGTTGAAAGTCCGTGTTGCCCAGCGACAGCCCCAAAACATCACTGCTCTAGAGGAGATCTGCATGGAGGAATGGGCCAAAATACCAGCAACAGTGTGTGAAAACCTTGTGAAGACTTACAGAAAACGTTTGACCTGTGTCATTGCCAACAAAGGGTATATAACAAAGTATTGAGAAACTTTTGTTATTGACCAAATACTTATTTTCCACCATAATCTGCAAATAAATTCATTAAAAATCCTACAATGTGAATTTCTGGATTTTTTTTCCTCATTTTGTCTGTCATAGTTGACGTGTACCTATGATGAAAATTACAGGCCTCTCTCATCTTTTTAAGTGGGAGAACTTGCACAATTGGTGGCTGACTAAATACTTTTTTTCCCCACTGTATCATAATTTGGTTTTTCATCCAGACAGGTTAGAAAAAGTATCTAAATCCTCTATGAGGCTGTGCAGGGATCCAAATTGCGGATTTAAAAGACAACATGAATCGTCAGCATAAAATGACACCTTTGTTTTTAATCCCTTGATTTCTATCCACTTGATATTATTGTTGGATCTGATTTTAATAGCTAACATTTATACATAATAAATAGATATGCCGATAGTGGACAGCCTTGTTTTACTCCTCTTGACAATTTAATACTTTCTGTATCCTAGCTTTCTGTATCTTAGCTTTCTGTATCTTAGCTTTCTGTATCTTAGCTTTCTGTATCTTAGCTTTCTGTATCCTAGCTTTCTGTATCTTAGCTTTCTGTATCTTAGCTTTCTGTATCTTAGCTTTCTGTATCTTAGCTTTCTGTATCTTAGCTTTCTGTATCCTAGCTTTCTGTATCTTAGCTTTCTGTATCTTAGCTTTCTGTATCTTAGCTTTCTGTATCTTAGCTTTCTGTATCTTAGCTTTCTGTATCTTAGCTTTCTGTATCCTAGCTTTCTGTATCTTAGCTTTCTGTATCTTAGCTTTCTGTATCCTAGCTTTCTGTATCTTAGCTTTCTGTATCTTAGCTTTCTGTATCTTAGCTTTCTGTATCTTAGCTTTCTGTATCTTAGCTTTCTGTATCTTAGCTTTCTGTATCTTAGCTTCTTAACCAGCTCATCTATATGTCTTTTTTTTTTACATCAAATCCATATCAATCCAAACGCCTAAGTATTTATATGCAGGAACACGTTCAATTGGAGTTAATCTGTATTGTAGTATGCTATCATATATCAACGTATCGTAGTATGCTATCATATATCAACGTATCGTAGTATGCTATCATAGACAGTGGGGAAAAAAGTATTTAGTCAGCCACCAATTGTGCAAGTTCTCCCACTTAAAAAGATGAGAGAGGCCTGTAATTTTCATAATAGGTACACGTCAATTATGACAGACAAATTGAGAAAAGAAAATGAGGTTGTGGACAGGTGTCTTTTATACTGATAACAAGTATTTGGTTTGTGTATTACCATTGACTGTCACGTCATCGTTTTGTTGTTTTGATCGTGTGATCATTCTATAAATAAATATGTTCGCCTTCAACGCTGCGCCTTGGTCCTCCTCTATGTATGACGATCGTGACAGAAGAAACCACCAAGACTTGACCAAGCAGCGTGTCCAGGAGCCATCGCCAGGGAGATCTCTAGCAGATCTCCTTCGCCTCCTCGACTGGGTCAAGCCGAGTGAGGAAGAGAAGGGCTTGACATTGAGGCATTGTTATTTTTTCAGGAAGAGACTTACATGCAGGTATTTAGGCAAGCTATAGTGCCTTCAGAAAGTATTCAGACCCTGGATGACTCCACATTCATAACCTTGCCTTATTCCACATTTTTGTTGTGTTTCAGCCTGAATTCAAAATGGATTCAATATATGTTTTTCTCACCCATCTGCACACAATACCCGATAATGACAAAGTGAAAACATGTTTTTAGACATTTTTGCACATTTATTGAAAATGAAATACAAAAATATCTAATTTACATAAGTATTCACACCCCTGAGTCAATACATGTTAGAATCATCTTTGGCGGTGATTACAGCTGTGAGTCTTTCTGGGTAAGTCTCTAAGAGCTTTGCACGCCTGGATTGTTCAATATTTGCCCATTATTCTTTTAAAAATTCTTCAAGATCTGTCAAGTTGGTTGTTGATCATTGCTAGACAGCCATTTTCAAGTCTTGCCATAGATTTTCAAGTCAATTTAAGTCAAAACTGTAACTAGGCCACTCAAAAACATTCAATGTTGTATTGGTAAGCAACTCCACTGTATATTTTGTCTTGTGTTTTAGGTTATTGTCCAGCTGAAAGGTGAATTTGTCTCCCAGTGTCTGGTGGAAAGCAGACTGAACCAGGTTTCCCTCCAGGATTTTGTCTGTGCTTATCTCAATTCTGTTTCCTTTTATCCTAAAAAACTCCCTTGTCCTTGCCGATGACAAGCATACCCATAACATGATGCAGCCACCACCATGCTTGAAAATATGAAGAGTGGTACTCAGTGATGTGTTGTGTTGGATTTGCCCCAAACATAATGCTTTGTATTCAGGACATGAACTTTCTTTGCCACAGTTTTTGCAGTTTAACTTTAGTGCCTTATTGCAAACAGGATGCATGTTTTGGAAAATTTTTATTCTGTACAGGCTTCCTTCTTTTCACTCTGTCATTTAGGTTAGTATTGTGGAGTAACTACAATGTTGTTGATCCATCCTCAGTTTTCTCCTATCACAGCCATTAAAATCTGTAACTGATTTAAAGTCACCACTGGCCTTATGGAGAAATTCCTGAGCGGTTTCCTTCTTCTCCGGCAACTGAGTTAGGAAGGATGTGGTGAAGCGTCTCTGTGTTTCTCTCCTGTGTGTGTCCAGTGAGGATGTGGTGAAGCGTCTCTGTGTTTCTCTCCTGTGTGTGTCCAGTGAGGATGTGGTGAAGCAGGAAGCACGGAGGTCAGCACGAACCATACAGAAACTGGGTTTCAAGGTACGCCACACTCCTCTCATGGCTTACTATACAGCACCTCTACGCTAACTTACACTTAAATCCCACAATCACAAACCATTCAATTTGATACAAAACAGCATTAAAATGACATTAATCGATTCCTTATGAAAGAGTTGAATCTGGTTGTCACAGAGAGGAAGCTATATACAGGGTCAGTGTTCACTACCAAGCTCTTCTCTGTCCTGGCACCTGGCACCCCAATGGTGGAACCAGCTTCCCCCTGAAGCTAGGACAGCAGAGTCCCTGGCCATCTTCATAAAGCACCTGAAACCCCGCCTCTTCAAACAGTATCTTAAATAATCCTCCTCCTCACCTCGACCCCCCCCTAGCTCTGACTCTACTGACACAGACACCCGCTAAATACAGGGTCAGTGTTCAGTACCACAGAGAGGACGCTAAATACAGGGTCAGTGCCAATGCCACATTTACAATGTGCAGGGATGCTGAAGTATTGAGGTAGATATGTACATGAGTTCAAAGTTGTTTCTGTGTAGGAGAGGTTCTCAGAGTTCAAGGTGGGGAACGTGCTGGCTGTGTGCTCCATGCCCTTTCTCCATCCAACTCTTCGACTTCACCGAGAACAACCGGCCCATCGCCAGGTAACACACAACATCGTCACACACTGTCACCGCGACAACCATTGCCATTGTCAAACGTGGCCACAGATATCCACTCTAAACACAGCAGTGTGTGGAATGTGTTTATAAGGTATACTCTTCAAGAATCAATAGACAGGACACTAGTCTATCTACTGTTTCTGTATCGTGAGGAAGCTTGATGTACAGTACACCCCCTGGACAGGACACTAGTCTATCTCCTGTTTCTGTAGTGAGGCAGCTTGATGTACAGTACACCCCCTGGACAGGACACTAGTCTATCTCCTGTTTCTGTAGTGAGGCAGCTTGATGTACAGTACACCCCCTGGACAGGACACTAGTCTATCTACTGTTTCTGTATCGTGAGGAAGCTTGATGTACAGTACACCCCCTGGACAGGACACTAGTCTATCTCCTGGTTCTGTAGTGAGACAGCTTGATGTACAGTACACCCCCTGGACAGGACACTAGTCTATCTCCTGTTTCTGTAGTGAGGCAGCTTGATGTACAGTACACCCCCTGGACAGGACACTAGTCTATCTACTGTTTCTGTATCGTGAGGAAGCTTGATGTACAGTACACCCCCTGGACAGGACACTAGTCTATCTCCTGTTTCTGTAGTGAGACAGCTTGATGTACAGTACACCCCCTGGACAGGACACTAGTCTATCTCCTGTTTCTGTAGTGAGACAGCTTGATGTACAGTACACCCCCTGGACAGGACACTAGTCTATCTCCTGTTTCTGTAGTGGGGCAGCTTGATGTACAGTACACCCCCTGGACAGGACACTAGTCTATCTCCTGTTTCTGTAGTGGGGCAGCTTGATGTACAGTACACCCCCTGGACAGGACACTAGTCTATCTCCTGTTTCTGTATCGTGAGGAAGCTTGATGTACAGTACACCCCCTGGACAGGACACTAGTCTATCTCCTGTTTCTGTAGTGAGTCAGCTTGATGTACAGTACACCCCCTGGACAGGACACTAGTATATCTCCTGTTTCTGTAGTGAGACAGCTTGATGTACAGTACACCCCCTGGACAGGACACTAGTCTATCTCCTGTTTCTGTAGTGAGGCAGCATGATGTACTGACACCCCCTGGACAGGACACTAGTCTATCTCCTGTTTCTGTAGTGAGACAGCTTGATGTACAGGACACCCCCTGGACAGGACACTAGTCTATCTCCTGTTTCTGTAGTGAGGCAGCTTGATGTACAGTACACCCCCTGGACAGGACACTAGTCTATCTCCTGTTTCTGTAGTGAGACAGCTTGATGTACAGGACACCCCCTGGACAGGACACTAGTCTATCTCCTGTTTCTGTAGTGAGGCAGCTTGATGTACAGTACACCCCCTGGACAGGACACTAGTCTATCTCCTGTTTCTGTAGTGAGGCAGCATGATGTACCAGTACACCCCCTGGACAGGACACTAGTCTATCTCCTGTTTCTGTAGTGAGGCAGCTTGATGTACAGTACACCCCCTGGACAGGACACTAGTCTATCTCCTGTTTCTGTAGTGAGACAGCTTGATGTACAGGACACCCCCTGGACAGGACACTAGTCTATCTCCTGTTTCTGTAGTGAGACAGCTTGATGTACCAGTACACCCCCCTGGACAGGACACTAGTCTATCTCCTGTTTCTGTAGTGAGACAGCAGGACACCCCCTGGACAGGACACTAGTCTATCTCCTGTTTCTGTAGTGAGGCAGCTTGATGTACAGTACACCCCCTGGACAGGACACTAATCTATCTCCTGTTTCTGTATTGAGGCAGCTTGATGTACCAGTACACCCCCTGGACAGGACACTAGTCTATCTCCTGTTTCTGTAGTGAGACAGCTTGATGTACAGTACACCCCCTGGACAGGACACTAGTCTATCTCCTGTTTCTGTAGTGAGGCAGCTTGATGTACAGTACACCCCCTGGACAGGACACTAGTCTATCTCCTGTTTCTGTAGTGAGACAGCTTGATGTACAGTACACCCCTGGACAGGACACTAGTCTATCTCCTGTTTCTGTAGTGAGACAGCTTGATGTACAGTACACCCCCTGGACAGGACACTAGTCTATCTCCTGTTTCTGTAGTGAGACAGCTTGATGTACAGTACACCCCCTGGACAGGACACTAGTCTATCTCCTGTTTCTGTAGTGAGGCAGCTTGATGTACAGTACACCCCCTGGACAGGACACTAGTCTATCTCCTGTTTCTGTAGTGAGACAGCTTGATGTACAGTACACCCCCTGGACAGGACACTAGTCTATCTCCTGTTTCTGTAGTGAGACAGCTTGATGTACAGTACACCCCCTGGACAGGACACTAGTCTATCTCCTGTTTCTGTAGTGAGACAGCTTGATGTACAGTACACCCCCTGGACAGGACACTAGTCTCTCTCCTGTTTCTGTAGTGAGACAGCTTGATGTACCAGTACACCCCCTGGACAGGACACTAGTCTATCTCCTGTTTCTGTAGTGAGACAGCTTGATGTACAGTACACCCCCTGGACAGGACACTAGTCTATCTCCTGTTTCTGTAGTGAGGCAGCAGGACACCCCCTGGACAGGACACTAGTCTATCTCCTGTTTCTGCAGTGAGACAGCAGGACACCCCCTGTACAGGACACTAGTCAAGAATTAATGGTCTATCTTTATTTAAATCTACTTTTGAACAGCAGTGAATATGTCAGATTGTACCATAAGTCAAAGGGTCGGTTCAGTTCGCCCCAAAATCAAACGTTGTTTTCATGCAGTGTGAGAGGTTGGTTTAGTATGGTAGTCAGTAGTGTCACGTTGCCAAACCTCGTTGATCACGCCCCTGGGGAAGGAAGCCTGGTTGTCCATGAGGCTAGGTAGTCAGTGACCTCATTTAGCTGAGTAGAGTTAGGAGGACCTCTAGTGGCCAAATGAAATAATAGCGTGTGTGTAGCTATGAGCCAGTGCTCCACCCTGCTGCACTCAGCCGCTACAGGAAGAAAACCCTCAAGGCCACCGTCCAGGACACACACACACACACACACACACACTCACACACACACACACACACACAGACACAGACACAGACACAGACACAGACACACACACACACACACACACACACAGACACAGACACACACACACACACACACAGACACACACACACACAGACAGACACAGACACACACACACACACACACACACACACACACACACACACACACACACACACACACACACAGCCACACACACACACACACACACACACAGACACAGCACACACACACACACACACACACACACACACACAGACACAGACACACACACACACACACACACACACACACACAGACACAGACACACACACACACACACACACACAGACACACACACACACACAGCACACACACACACACACACACACACACACACACACACACACACACAGACACACACACACACAGACACACACAGACACACACACACACACACACACACACACACACACAGACACACACACACACACAGACACACACACACACACACACACACACACACACACACACACACACACACACACACACACACACACACACACACACACACACACACACACACACACACACACACACAGACACACACACACACACACACAGACACACACACACACACTCACACACACAGACACACACACACACACACACACAGACACACACACACACACAGACACACACACACACACACACACACACAGACACACACACACACACACACACACACACACACAGACACAGACACAGACACAGACACAGACACACACACACACAGACACAGACACACACACACACACATCACACACACACAGACAGACACAGACACACACACACACAGACACACACACACACACACACACACACACACACACACACACACACACACACACACACACACACACACAGACACACACACACACACACACACACAGACACAGACACAAACACACACACACACACACACACACACACACACACACACACACAGACACACACACACACACACACACACACACACACACACACACACACACACAGACACACACACTGTCCAGGTCTTCTCTACCACTTACTGTGACAGGTAAAGACACACAAGCTTTACTTTTTACGTCACTGTAGGCTTACCTGGCTCCTGCTTACCTGGCTTCTGCTTACCTGGCTCCTGCTTACCTGGTTTCTGCTTACCACTCACGCTACAACCATTAAGGGGCAATTTGGGACTTGTTTTGGTAATCAGTGTCTGTATTGGAGGGGGAGTGGTTTCTCCTCTCCTAGGCGATCAGCAATTACTTCAGTCTCCCCCTGATTTCTCAGAGGCAGCTGTAAGCGGCGGCCGTGTCAGTGGCGGTTTTGTCGCAAAACTAAAACTGTTGACTTGTTCTGCGGATTTATTCAAGGAAGGAAAGAGAGGAAGGTTCCACACCACTCTCTCACTTCAGTATCTGCCTAGTTATTTTCTGATGATTTCATTTTGCTCTTTTGTAGCTTCGGCAACTATGTGTGTGTTTTCTGTACCTGTTGGCTCCTCTCCCTGTAGGCTTTACAGACGCTCCCCTCCCCTTGGCGGTAACCCTTCTAATTTAGTGTACCCTGTGCGCACAACCCATGTGGAAATCTGGGTCTCTGTCAGCGTTTGCGACTGTCGATATGCGTTCAAGAACGCAGAGTTCATCTCAGCCTATGCTGCCCTTCAGTCCCTAGACTTTTTGGCCCTGACGGAGACATGGATCACCCCAGAGAACACTGCTACTCCAGCTGCTCTTCCTTCATCTGACTACATTTTCTCTCATAGTCCGAGAGCATCTGGTCGTCGCGGTGATGGCACAGTGCTGCTCATTTCTCCTAAGTGGAGATTTTCTATTTTCTTCCTCTCTCACCTGTCCATCTCCTCATTGGAATTCGCTGTCACTTGTCCATTTAACGTCGTTGTCATCTATCGCCCACCAGGTGGCCTTGGAGAGTTCCTCAATGAGCTTGACACCTTGATAAGCTCATTTCCTGATGATGACTCACCGCTCTTCGTACTTGGCGACTTCAACCTCCCGATGTCTGCCTTCAATACATTTCATTCCCCTCCAACTCACAAGGCAGGCGATACACTTGACCTTATCTTTACTAGAGGCTGTTCTCCTACTAATCTCTCTGCAACCTCCCTCCAGGTCTCTGATCACTACTTTGTTTCCTTTTCTGTCTCCCTATCCTCCAACCCTAACCACTCAGCCCCTACCCAGATGGTCATGCGCCGTCGCAGTCTTCACTCTCTCTCTCTCTCTCCCATTACTCTCTCCTCTTCTACCCTATCATCTCTCCCGTCTACTAAATCCTTCTCCCTCCTGTCTCCTGATTCTGCCTCTTCGACCCTACTCTCCTCCCTTTCTACATCCTATGACTCGCACTGTCCCCTTTCCTCCCGGCCGGCTCGGCCTTCCCCTCTTGCTCCGTGGCTGAGTGACTCATTGCGAGCTCACAGAACAGGGCTGCGGGCAGCTGAGCGTAAATGGAGGAAAACTAAACTTCCGGAGGACCTATCATCCTTCCACTCCCTCCTCTCTACCGTCTCTTCCTCTGTATCTGCTGCTAAAGCCACTTTCTATCACTCTAAAGTTCAAGCTTCTAACCCTAGGAAACTCTTTTTCAGCTTCTCCTCCCTCCTTAATCCTCCACCCCCTTCCCCTCCCTCCTCCCTCTCTGTGGATGACTTTGTCAATCACTTTGAAAAGAAGGTTGACGACATCCGCTACTCATTCACTCAGCCTATTGAGTCCACTGGTCTCACGCACACAGAACTACCATACACCTTGACCTCTTTCTCCCCTCTCTCTCCAGATGAAATGCTGCGACTAGTGAGGTCTGGCCGCCCGACAACCTGCCCGCTTGACCCCATTTCCTCCTCCCTTTTCCAGACCATCTCTGGAGACCTTCTCCCATTCCTCACTTCCCTCATCAACTCATCCCTGACCATTGGCTGTGTCCCCTCTGACTTCAAAATGGCCCGAGTCACTCCCCTCCTCAAGAAACCAACACTCGACTCATCTCGTCTTTCTTTCTGTCTCTGATAAACTTTCTCATTATCTCGCTCAGAACTATCTTCTTGACCCTAACCAGTCAGGTTTCAAGACAGGTCACTCAACCGAGACTGCTCTTCTCTGTGTCACAGAGGCTCTCCGCACTGCTAACGCTAACTCTCTCTCCTCTGTTCTCATCCACCTCTGGTGTATAGTGTGGTGCCACCTCTGGTGTATAGTGTGGTGCCTCCTCTGGTGTATAGTGTGGTGCCACCTCTGGTGTATAGTGTGGTGCCACCTCTGGTGTATAGTGTGGTGCCACCTCTGGTGTATAGTGTGGTGCCACCTCTGGTGTATAGTGTGGAATCCAGGAATCAGGGCGGAATAAAGCAGGAAATCCGGAGTCCTACAACCAGAATTTCTGGAAAACCTGGGAATATTGGGAAAGTTACTGCAAACCTACAAGGATGAAAGACAGTATTGTAACAGGGACAGGTACGTCCCAATCACCCTATTCCCTGCATAGTGGTACACTATTGACTAGGACCAATAGAGCTCTGGTTAAAAGTAGTACACTAAAATAGGGAATAGGGTGGTTTGGGACCAAACAGTCTCTACCCTAGTGACTCAGCACTACGCTTTACTACCCATATCTCACCAGGAGAGGGTAACGTGTTGCCGTGTGCGAAGTAGGCCTATTCATTCATTCATTCATTTTTCATTCATTCATTGGGACTGTTACAGCATCACTTGAACACCATGGAATACATTAGAGCAGAGGCCAAGGCAGAAACACACAGTATGGAGCAGATATATACACATACAGTCAGTCAACAACAGGATCAATATAAAAGTCCTGCAAGCAGAAACACAATGGAAACTATTACGATGACAAGCTGGCAGACAGACATTGTCCTCAATAACCGTTAGATGCATGGCACACTATTCTCTATATAACCTAGTTACTCTCACTATTCCCTATATAACCTAGTTACTCTCACTATTCCCTATATAACCTAGTTACTCTCACTATTCCCTATATAACCTAGTTACTCTCACTATTCCCTATATAACCTAGTTACTCTCACTATTCCCTATATAACCTAGTTACTCTCACTATTCCCTATATAACCTAGTTACTCTCACTATTCCCTATATAACCTAGTTACTCTCACTATTCCCTATATAACCTAGTTACTCTCACTATTCCCTATATAACCTAGTTACTCTCACTATTCCCTATATAACCTAGTTACTCTCACTATTCCCTATATAACCTAGTTACTCTCACTATTCCCTATATAACCTGGTTACTCTCACTATTCCCCTATAACCTAGTTACTCTCACTATTCCCTATATAACCTAGTTACTCTCACTATTCCCTATATAACCTAGTTACTCTCACTATTCCCTATATAACCTAGTTACTCTCACTATTCCCTATATAACCTAGTGTACTACTCTCACTATTCCCTATATAACCTAGTTACTCTCACTATTCCCTATATAACCTAGTTAGTCTCACTATTCCCTATATAACCTAGTTACTCTCACTATTCCCTATATAACCTAGTTAGTCTCACTATTCCCTATATAACCTAGTTACTCTCACTATTCCCTATATAACCTAGTTAGTCTCACTATTCCCTATATAACCTAGTTAGTCTCACTATTCCCTATATAACCTAGTTAGTCTCACTATTCCCTATATAACCTGGTTACTCTCACTATTCCCTATATAACCTAGTTACTCTCACTATTCCCTATATAACCTGGTTACTCTCACTATTCCCTATATAACCTAGTTACTCTCACTATTCCCTATATAACCTAGTTACTCTCACTATTCCCTATATAACCTAGTGTACTACTCTCACTATTCCCTATATAACCTAGTGTACTACTCTCACTATTCCCTATATAACCTAGTGTACTACTCTCACTATTCCCTATATAACCTGGTTACTCTCACTATTCCCTATATAACCTAGTTACTCTCACTATTCCCTATATAACCTAGTTACTCTCACTATTCCCTATATAACCTAGTTACTCTCACTATTCCCTATATAACCTAGTTACTCTCACTATTCCCTATATAACCTAGTTACTCTCACTATTCCGTATATAACCTAGTTACTCTCACTATTCCCTATATAACCTAGTTACTCTCACTATTCCGTATATAACCTAGTTACTCTCACTATTCTCTATATAACCTAGTTACTCTCACTATTCCGTATATAACCTAGTTACTCTCACTATTCCCTATATAACCTAGTTACTCTCACTATTCCGTATATAACCTAGTTACTCTCACTATTCCCTATATAACCTAGTTACTCTCACTATTCCGTATATAACCTAGTTACTCTCACTATTCCCTATATAACCTAGTTACTCTCACTATTCCCTATATAACCTAGTTACTCTCACTATTCCCTATATAACCTAGTTACTCTCACTATTCCGTATATAACCTAGTTACTCTCACTATTCCCTATATAACCTAGTGTACTACTCTCACTATTCCCTATATAACCTAGTTACTCTCACTATTCCCTATATAACCTAGTTACTCTCACTATTCCCTATATAACCTAGTTACTCTCACTATTCCCTATATAACCTAGTTACTCTCACTATTCCCTATATAACCTAGTTACTCTCACTATTCCCTATATAACCTAGTGTACTACTCTCACTATTCCCTATATAACCTAGTTACTCTCACTATTCCCTATATAACCTAGTTACTCTCACTATTCCCTATATAACCTAGTTACTCTCACTATTCCCTATATAACCTAGTGTACTACTCTCACTATTCCCTATATAACCTAGTTACTCTCACTATTCCCTATATAACCTAGTTAGTCTCACTATTCCCTATATAACCTAGTTAGTCTCACTATTCCCTATATAACCTAACTGTAAGTCGCTCTGGATAAGAGCGTCTGCTAAATGACTAAAATGTAAATGTCATTGTCACCTAGTGTACTACTCTCACTATTCCCTATATAACCTAGTGCACTAAATAATGAATAGCTTGCCATTTAGGACTCAGGTTTTAAAGCCTTGGTGACAGTACACAGTCAATAAAACAGACTAATTACTGAGCAGCCCAGCTAACAACAAACATTCCCACAACTTTATAGAACGTTGCCTTAAGAGTCTCATTATGTAGTTAACTAACATTTTCATAGCAATGATCCAGTGATGTGCAAGGAATGTTTCCAAGAGACGATTCTCTTATTGTGAAATAGAACATGGTTACCATGTTCTCAGAACTTTAAGATATTAATGTTCTGAACACGTTTCATGGGAATGTTTCAATAACATTCGTGTCCATTTTTCTGTGGGTTAGGAGAACATTCCATCAACGTCCCACCAAACATAAACAGATCATTTTGGCAATGTCCCAAAAAAGGCGTCTAGATCATTATTGTTGTAAATTATGAGAACATCGTAAGCACGTTCTAGATACGTTCTGCTTGACATTAAGGGGATGTTCTCCTAACTTTAACACCAAAACATGCTAGAAAGGTTCTCACAAGGTTTTTGCTAAAAACAGATAGAATGTTCCCCGAACTAACGGGTAACTGGACACTCCAACATCAGGGGAACAATACGGGTAACATTACAAAAACGTTCTCTCTCCCTGGAATTGTTAGCTGGGGGACTAATTGGGACGAGAAGGAGGTATGGTTCTAGCATTTCGCTGGGATTAATGATGGTCGTCCAACCAAACTCTTTCCCTGGGTTTTTCCTCCTTGGCCTTAACATGTCTGATGCACAAAGGGAGAGGTGCAGTCCTTTTCTGATGGACACTGAGTACGTCCCAAATGGCACTCTGAGTGCCCCCCCATTTGGGACGCAGCCTCAGTAGAGGTAAACAACGCCCCACCACACACCCCTGTCACCGTGCCAACCAGGTCCTGGGGGCTGTCTGGGTCTCTCTCTGAGTGTCTGTGTGTTCTGTAAATGTTTACTAGTTAACCCGTTTACATTATTTCACTCCTTATCTATCACTATGATGCACTGTGACGTGGGTAGGTACAGTTGCCCAATCATTAGGGACATCCCTGACCGCTCAGTAAGTTAGTGAGCTGACTTATTCTTTTAGCTATGGATCCGCGCTGTCAATATAGGTATGGGAGAATCAATCTGCAGGAGTATTTTCTGGCCTCCAGAAATGATGATATGTTGTTTTGAACAATCAAGTATTTTTTTAAAACAGTAAAAACCAGCTGTGCCTTGGAATGTATTATTTTGTGCAGAAATTTTGTAGAAAATCATTCTGTCAAATTATTGAAAACTTCCTTACAGATTCTGCCTGTTCTTAACGCTATCTTCACAATATGGGTGGTGTCCACCTCAGCATCCCTGGTGTTATACCTGTGGTTGTGTATGCTGGTGTTTTACTGGCCTCCCGAGTGTCATTGCAGTGCTAGAGGCATCACTACAGACCCGGGTTCGATCCCAGGCTCAATTGGCCCAGCATGGTCTGGGTTAGGGCAGCGTTTGGCCCAGCATGGTCTGGGTTAGGGCAGCGTTTGGCCCAGCATGGTCTGGGTTAGGGCAGCGTTTGGCCCAGCATGGTCTGGGTTAGGGGAGCGTTTGGCCGGCCAGGATGTCCTTGTCCTATCGCGCTCTAGCGACTCCTTGTGGCGGGCCGGGCGCCTGCACGCTGACTCGGTCACCAGCTGTATGGCGTTTCTTCCGACGGTGCGGCTTCCGGGTGAAGCGGGCAGGTCTCAAGGAATGCGGTTTGGCGGGTCATTTTTCAGAGGATGCATGACTCGACCTTCGCCTCTCCCGAGCCCATTGGGTAGTTGCAGCAATGAGACAAGATCGCAATTGGATATCACGAAATTGTGGAGAACATTTTTAAAAAATAGCGTTTGGGTTCGTTGGGCATCGTTGAGTGGCAAGGGACAGGGAATGTCACGTGTACTAGTACTAGGATGTCTTGCTACTACAGAGGAGAGACCAGCTCTCAAATTCTCAAGGAAGACGTCGATTGCCCTCATCCATCGGATGCACGTCATCCCTGTTGTACCAATGCACAGGTTGTAAATGTTTCTCCTTTTCAGACGCCATTTGAGAAGCTAAGAAATGTGTCAATCAATCAATCAATTTTATTTTATATAGCCCTTCTTACATCAGCTAATATCTCGAAGTGCTGTACAGAAACCCAGCCTAAAACCCCAAACAGCTAGTAATGCAGGTGTAGAAGCACGGTGGCTAGGAAAAACTCCCTAGAAAGGCGAAAGCCTAGGAAGAAACCTAGAGAGGAACCAGGCTATGAGGGGTGGCCAGTCCTCTTCTGGCTGTGCCGGGTGGAGATTATAACAGAACCATGCCAAGATGTTCAAAAATGTTCATAAGTGACAAGCATGGTCAAATAATAATCAGGAATAAATCTCAGTTGGCTTTTCATAGCCGATCATTAAGAGTTGAAAACAGCAGGTCTGGGACAGGTAGGGGTTCCATAACCGCAGGCAGAACAGTTGAAACTGGAATAGCAGCAAGGCCAGGCGGACTGGGGACAGCAAGGAGTCACCACGGCCGGTAGTCCCGACGTATGGTCCTAGGGCTCAGGTCTCTCAGTTGGCTTTTCATAGCCGATCATTAAAGAGTTGAAAACAGCAGGTCTGGGACAGGTAGGGGTTTCGTGAGCCGCAGGCAGAACAGTTGAAACTGGAATAGCAGCAAGGCCAGGCGGACTGGGGACAGCAAGGTGTCATCATGCCCGGTAGTCCTGACGTATGGTCCTAGGGCTCAGGTTCTCAGAGAGAAAGAGAGAACGAGAGAATTAGAGAGAGCATACTTAAATTCACACAGGACACTGGATAAGACAGGAGAAGTACTCCAGGTATAACCAACTAACCCCAGCCCCCCGACACATAAACTACTGCAGCATAAATACTGGAGGCTGAGACAGGAGCGGTCCGGAGACACTGTGGCCCCATCCGAAGAAACCCCGGACAGGGCCAAACAGGAAGGATATAACCCCACCCACTCCGCCAAAGCACAGCCCCCGCACCACTAGAGGGATATCCCCAACCACCAACTTACAATCCTGAGACAAGGCCGAGTATAGCCCACAGAGGTCTCCACCACAGCACAAACCAAGGGGGCGCCAACCCAGACAGGAAGATCACGTCAGTAACTCAACCCACTCAAGTGACGCACCCCCTCCCAGGGACGGCATGAAAGAGCACCAGCAAGTCAGTGACTCAGCCCCTGCAACAGGGTTAGAGGCAGAGAACCCCAGTGGAGAGGGGAACCGGCCCGGCAGAGACAGCAAGGGCTGTTCGTTGCTCCAGCCTTTCCGTTCACCTTCACACTCCTGGGCCAGACTACACTCAATCATATGACCTACTGAAGAGATAAGTCTTCAGTAAAGACTTAAAGGTTGAGACCGAGTCTGCGTCTCTCACATGGGTAGGCAGACTGTTCCATAAAAATGGAGATCTATAGGAGAAAGCCCTGCCTCCCGCTGTTTGCTTAGAAATTCTAGGGACAATTAGGAGGCCTGCGTCTTGTGACCGTAGCGTACGTATTGGTATGTACGGCAGGACCAACTCGGAAAGATAGGTAGGAGCAAGCCCATGTAACGCTTTATAGGTTAACAGTAAAACCTTGAAATCAGCCCTTGCCTTAACAGGAAGCCAGTGTAGGGAAGCTAGCACTGGAGTAATATGATCAAATTTCTTGGTTCTAGTCAGGATTCTAGCAGCCGTATTTAGCACTAACTGAAGTTTATTTAGTGCTTTATCCGGGTAGCCGGAAAATAGAGCATTGCAGTAGTCTAACCTAGAAGTAACAAATGCATGGATTAATTTTTCTGCATCATTTTTGGACAGAAAATTTCTGATTTTTGCAATGTTACGTAGATGGAAAAAAGCTGTCCTTGAAACAGTCTTGATATGTTCGTCAAAAGAGAGATCAGGGTCAAGAGTAACACCGAGGTCCTTCACAGTTTTATTTGAGACGACTTTACAACCATCTAGATGAATTGTCAGATTTAACAGAAGATCTCTTTGTTTCTTGGGACCTAGAACAAGCATCTCTGTTTTGTCCGAGTTTAAAAGTAAAAAGTTTTCAGCCATCCACTTCCTTATGTCTGAAACACAGGCTTCTAGCGAGGGCAATTTTGGGGCTTCACCATGTTTCATTGAAATGTACAGCTGTGTGTCATCCGCATAGCAGTGAAAGTTAACATTATGTTTTCGAATAA
Organism: Coregonus clupeaformis; assembly: GCF_020615455.1. NCBI lineage: Eukaryota > Metazoa > Chordata > Actinopteri > Salmoniformes > Salmonidae > Coregonus > Coregonus clupeaformis. The sequence continues at coordinate 347,579 of NW_025533854.1, forward strand.
CATCCCCAAGAGGTAAAATATATAGTGAAAACAATAGTGGTCCTAAAACGGAACCTTGAGGAACACCGAAATGTACAGTTGATTTGTCGGAGGACAGACCATTCACAGAGACAAACTGATATCTTTCCGACAGGTAGGATCTAAACCAGGCCAGAACTTGTCCGTGTAGACCAATTTGGGTTTCCAGTCTCTCCAAAAGAATGTGGTGATCGATGGTGTCAAAGGCAGCACTAAGGTCTAGTAGCACGAAGACAGATGCAGAGCCTCGGTCTGACGCCATTAAAAGGTCATTTACCACCTTCACAAGTGCAGTCTCAGTGCTATGATGGGGTCTAAAACCAGACTGAAGCATTTCGTATACATTGTTTGTCTTCAGAAAGGCAGTGAGTTGCTGCGCAACAGCTTTTCTAAAATTTTTGAGAGGAATGGAAGATTCGATATAGGCCGATAGTTTTTTATATTTTCCGGGTCAAGGTTTGGCTTTTTCAAGAGAGGCTTTATCACTGCCACTTTTAGTGAGTTTGGTACACATCCGGTGGATAGAGAGCTGTTTATTATGTTCAACATAGGAGGGCCAAGCACAGGAAGCAGCTCCTTCAGCAGTTTAGTAGGAATAGGATCCAGTATGCAGCTTGAAGGTTTAGAGGCCATGATTATTTTCATCATTGTGTCAAGAGATATAGTACTAAAACACTTAAGTGTCTCTCCCGATCCCAGGCCCTCGCAGAGTCTGTGCAGATCCAGGACAGCTAAGCCCTGGAGGAATACGCAGATTCAAAGAGGAGTCCGTAATTTGCTTTCTAATGGTCATGATCTTTTCCTCAAAGAAGTTCATGAATTTATCACTGCTGAAGTGAAAGCCATCCTCTCTTGGGGAATGCTGCTTTTTAGTTAGCTTTGCAACAGTATCAAAAAGAAATTTTGGATTGTTCTTATTTTCCTCAATTAAGTTGGAAAAGTAGGATGATCGAGCAGCAGTGAGGGCTCTTCGGTACTGCACGGTACTGTCTTTCCAAGCTAGTCGGGAAGACTTCCAGTTTGGTGTGGCGCCATTTCGTTCCAATTTCCTGGAAGCTTGCTTCAAAGCTCGGGTATTTTCTGTATACCAGGGAGCTAGTTTCTTATGACAAATGTTTTTCGTTTTTAGGGGTGCAACTGCATCTAGGGTATTGCGCAAGGTTAAATTGAGTTCCTCAGTTAAGTGGTTAACTGATTTTTGTCCTCTGACGTCCTTGGGTAGGCAGAAGGAGTCTGGAAGGGCGTCAATGAATTTTTGTGTTGTTTGAGAATTTATAGCACGACTTTTGATGCTCCTTGGTTGGGGTCTGAGCAGATTATTTGTTGCGATTGCAAATGTAATAAAATGGTGGTCCGATAGTCCAGGATTTTGTGGAAAAACATTAAGATCTACAACATTTATTCCATGGGACAAAACTAGGTCCAGAGTATGACTGTGGCAGTGAGTAGGTCCAGAGACATGTTGGACAAAACCCACTGAGTCGATAATGGCTCCGAAAGACTTTTGGAGTGGGTCTGTGGACTTCTCCATGTGAATATTAAAATCACCAAAAATTAGAATATGATCTGCTATGACTACAAGGTCTGATAGGAATTCAGGAAACTCAGAGAGGAACGCTGTATATGGCCCAGGAGGCCTGTAAACAGTAGCTATAAAAAGTGATTGAGTAGGCTGCATAGATTTCATGACTAGAAGCTCAAAAGATGAAAACGCCATTTTTTTTTGTAAATTGAAATTTGCTATCGTAAATGTTAGCAACACCTCCGCCTTTGCGGGATGCACGGGGAATATGGTCACTAGTGTAACCAGGAGGTGAGGCCTCATTTAACACAGCAAATTCATCAGGCTTAAGCCATGTTTCAGTCAGGCCAATCACATCGAGATTATGATCAGTGATTAGTTCATTGACTATGACTGCCTTTGAAGTGAGGGATCTAACATTAAGTAACCCTATTTTGAGATGTGAGGTATCACGATCTCTTTCAATAATGGCAGGAATGGAGGAGGTCTTTATCCTAATAAGATTGCTAGGGTGAACACCGCCATGTTTAGTTTTGCCCAACCTAGGTCGAGGCACAGACACAGTCTCAATGGGTATGGCTGAGCTGACTACACTGACTGTGCTATTGGCAGACTCCACTAAGCTGGCAGGTTGGCTAACAGCCTGCTGCCTGGCCTGCACCCTATTTCACTGTGGGGCTAGAGGAGTTAGAGCCCTATCTATGTTGGTAGATAAGAGGAGAGCACCCCTCCAGCTAGGATGGAGTCCGTCACTCCTCAGCAGGTCAGGCTTGGTCCTGTTTGTGGGTGAGTCCCAGAAAGAGGGCCAATTATCCACAAATGTTATCTTTTGGGAGGGGCAGAAAACAGTTTTCAACCAGCGATTAAGTGCTGAGACTCTGCTGTAGAGCTCGTCACTTCCCCTAACTGGGAGGGGGCCAGAGACAATTACTCGATGCCGACACATCTTTCTAGCTGATTTACAAGCTGAAGCTATGTTGCACTTGGTGACCTCTGACTGTTTCATCCTAACATCGTTGGTGCCGACGTGGATAACAATATCTCTATACTCTCTACACTCGCCAGTTTTAGCTTTAGCCAGCACCATCTTTAGATTAGCCTTAACGTCGGTAGCCCTGCCCCCTGGTAAACAGTGTATGATCGCTGGGTGATTCGTTTTAAGTCTAATACTGCGGGTAATGGAGTCGCCAATGACTAGGGTTTTCAATTTGTCAGAGCTAATGGTGGGAGCCTTCGGCGTCTCAGACCCCGTAACGGGAGGAGTAGAGACTAGAGAAGACTCAGACTCAGACTCCGACTCGCTACATAATGGGGAAAACCGGTTGAAGGTTTCTGTCGGCTGAATGAGCGACACCGGTTGAGCATTCCAACAGTATTTCCCTCCAGAAGCCATGAGAAAGTTGTCCGGCTGCGGGGACTGTGCGGGGGGATTTATACTAACGTTACTGTCTGTACTTACTGGTGGCACAGACGCTGTTTCTTCCTTTCCTACACTGAGATTACCCTTGCCTAACGATTGCGTCTGAAGCTGGGCTTGTAGCACAGCTATTTTCGCCGTAAGGCGATCGTTCTCCTGTATATTATGAGTACAGCGACTGCAATTAGAAGACATCATGTTAATGTTACTACTTAGCTTCGGCTGTTGAAGATGTTGATGAACCATGTCCAGATAAAGCGTCCGGAGTGAAAAAGTTGAATAAGGGAAAAAAGTTGCGATGGAAAAAAGGAAAATAACGTAAAGTTGGCAGCTAAAACGCACAGGAAAATGACTCTTCTGTCTCGGGATAAACGTCCGGGGTGAAAAAGTTTAACGAAAAAAGATGAGTGAGGACAAAACTAAAAAGTTGGTAAATTTGTTGAACACAAAGATTAATTAAACGTTTATTAAAAGTAAAACGTGAATAGTTTGGCAGGTAGCCAAGTAGCAACAAAACAGCACAGCAGTACGGAGACAATGCGGAAGCGAGACGGAAGTCACGTCAAATCTCGTCAAATCTCGTCACAAGGTGAGCGCTGTGTCAAGCTCGCCCACCTGGAGCTGACAAACGACTTACGCTTATTCGTATTATTTTTCATATGCACACAGGACATCGCACACTACCAGCAGTACACACAGTGCCTTCAGAAAGTATTCACACCCCTTTGACTTCTCTACATTTCTTTGCGTTTTATTGAATTTAAAATTGATTAAATGGAGCCACTAGCACAATACCCATACTACTCATGTCAAAGTCGATTATTATTATTATTATTATTATTTTTTACAAATTAATTAAACATGAAAGGCTGAAATGTCTTGAGTCAATAAGTATTCAACCCCTTGTTGAATTTTGACCCGCATGTCAAAAATGTTATAAATTGATTTGCATTTTAATGAGGGAAATAAGTATTTGACCCCCTCTCAATCAGAAAGATTTCTGGCTCCCAGGTGTCTTTTATACAGGTAACGAGCGGAGATTAGAAGCACACTCTTAAAGGGAGTGCTCCTAATCTCAGCTTGTTACCTGTATAAAAGACACCTGTCCACAGAAGCAATCAATCAATCAGATTCCAAACTCTCCACAATGGCCAAGACCAAAGAGCTCTCCAAGGATGTCAGGGACAGGATTGTAGACCTACACAAGGCTGGAATGGGCTACAAGACCATCGCCAAGCAGCATGGTGAGCAGGTGACAACAGTTGGTGCGATTATTCGCAAATGGAAGAAACACAAAATAACTGTCAATCTCCCTCGGCCTGGGGCTCCATGCAAGATCTCACCTCGTGGAGTTGCAATGATCATGAGAACGGTGAGGAATCAGCCCAGAACTACACGGGAGGATCTTGTCAATGATCTCAAGGCAGCTGGGACCATAGTCACCAAGAAAACAATTGGTAACACACTACGCCGTGAAGGACTGAAATCCTGCAGCGCCCGCAAGGTCCCCCTGCTCAAGAAAGAACATATACAGGGCCGTCTGAAGTTTGCCAATGAACATCTGAATGATTCAGAGGAGAACTGGGTGAAAGTGTGGTGGTCAGATGAGACCAAAATGGAGCTCTTTGGCATCAACTCACCTCGCCGTGTTTGGAGGAGGAGGAATGCTGCCTATGACCCAAGAACACCACCCCCACCGTCAAATACGGAGGTGGAAACATTATGCTTTGGGAGTGTTTTTCTGCTAAGGGGACAGGACAACTTCACCGCGTCAAAGGGACGATGGACGGGGCCATGTACCATCAAATCTTGGGTGAGAACCTCCTTCCCTCAGCCAGGGCATTGAAAATGGGTCGTGGATGGGTATCCCAGCATGACAATGACCCAAAACACACGGCCAAGGCAACAAAGGAGTGGCTCAAGAAGAAGCACATTAAGGTCCTGGAGTGGCCTAGCCAGTCTCCAGATCTTAATCCCATAGAAAATCTTTGGACGGAGCTGAAGGTTCGAGTTGCCAAATGTCAGCCTCAAAACCTTAATGACTTGGAGAAGATCTGCAAAGAGGAGTGGGACAAAATCCCTCCTGAGATGTGTGCAAACCTGGTGGCCAACTACAAGAACCGTCTGACCTCTGTGATTGCCAACAAGGGTTTGCCACCAAGTACTAAGTCATGTTTTGCAGAGGGGTCAAATACTTATTTCCCTCATTAAAATGCAAATCAATTTATAACATTTTTGACATGTGTTTTTCTGGATTTTTTTGTTGTTATTCTGTCTCTCACTGTTCAAATAAACCTACCATTAAAATTAAAGACTGATCATTTCTTTGTCAGTGGGCAAACTTACAAAATCAGCAGGGGATCAAATACTTTTTTCCCTCACTGTATATACATTAAAATTATAGACTGATCATTTCTTTGTCAGTGGGCAAATGTACAAAATCAGCAGGGGATCAAATACTTTTTTCCCTCACTGTAATGGACATACACAAAATAGTCAAAATTGGTGAAGTGAAATTTAAAAAATAACTTATTTCAAAAGATTATACAAAATAAATAACGGAAAAGTGGTGCGTGCATATATATTCACCCCCTTTGCTATGAAGCCCCTAAATAAGATCTGGTGCAACCAATTACCTTCAGAAGTCACATAATTAGTTAAATAACATCCACCTGTGTGCAATCTAAGTGTCACATGATCTGTCATATGATCTCAGTATATATACACCTGTTCTGAAACACCACTAAGCAAGGGGCACAACCAAGCAAGCGGCACCATGAAGACCAAGGAGCTCTCCAAACAGGTCAGGGACAAAGTTGTGGAGAAGTACAGATCAGGGTTGGGTTATAGAAAAATATCAGAAACTTTGAACATCCCACGGAGCACCATTAAATCCATTATAAAAAAAATGGAATGAATATGGCACCACAACAAACCTGCCAAGAGAGGGCCACCCACCAAAACTCACGGACCAGGCAAGGAGGGCATTAATCGGAGAGACAACAAAGCTCCACAGCGGAGATTGGAGTATCTGTCCATACGACCACTTTAAGCCATACACTCCACAGAGCGGGTTTTACGGAAAAGTGGCCAGAAAAAAGCCATTGCTTAAAGATAAAAATAAGCAAACATGTTTGGTGTTCGCCAAAAGCCATGTGGGAGACTCCCCAAACATATGGAAGAAGGTACTCTGGTCAGATGAGACAAAAATTGAGCTTTTTGGCCATCAAGGAAAACACTATGTCTGGCGCAAACCCAACACCTCTCATCACCCAGAGAACACCATCCCCACAGTGAAGCATGGTGGTGGCAGCATCATGCTGTGGGGATGTTTTTCATCGGCAGGGACTGGGAAACTGGTCAGAATTGAAGGAATGATGGATGGCGCTAAATACACAGAAATTCTTGAGGGAAACCTGTTTCAGTCTTCCAGAGATTTGAGACTGGGATTGTGGTTCACCTTCCAGCAGGACAATGAGCCTAAGCATACTGCATGTTGTGTAAATCAAATGATACAAAACCCCAAAAATACACTTTTAATTCCAGGATGTAAGGCAACAAAATAGGAAAAATGCCAAGGGGGGTGAATACTTTCGCAAGCCACTGTACATCTGAACAGAGCTATACTAAAACAACACTTGAGTGGTTTAAGGGGAAACATTTAAATGTCTTAGAATGGCCTAGTCAAAGCCCAGACCTCAATCCAATTGAGAATCTGTGGTATGACTTAAAGATTGCTGTACACCAGCGGAACCCATCCAACTTGAAGGAGCTGGAGCAGTTTTGCCTTGAAGAATGGGCAAAAATCCCAGTGGCTAGATGTGCCAAGATTATAGAGACATACCCCAAGAGACTTGCAGCTGTAATTGCTGCAAAAGGTGGCTCTTCAAAGTATTGATTTTTTGCTTCTTCAACGTGGTAGGCATGTTGTGTAAATCAAATGATACAAACCCCCCAAAAAGTCAATTTTAATTCCAGGTTGTAAGGCAACAAAATAGGAAAAATACCAAGGGGGTGAATACTTTCGCAAGCCACTGTATATTAGCCATTTCTGAGACTCAGAAATTCATTTGCTGATGCAGCAGTGGCAATACAAGGATATAACATCTATAGAAGAGACAGGAATGCTTATGGGGGAGGTGTTGCTGTATATATTCAGAGCCATATCCCTGTAATGCTTAGAGAAGATCTTATGTCAAGTGTAATTGAAGTGTTGTGGTTGCAGGGTCACTTAGCACATCTAAAGCCTTTTCTTTTGGGGTGTTGCTATAGGCCACCAAGTGCTAACAGTCAGTATCTTAATAATACAGTGCATTCGGAAAGTATTCAGACCCCCTTGACATTTTCCACATTTTGTTACGTTTCAGCCTTATTTTAAAATTTATTAAATTAATGTTTTTCCTCATCAATCTACATACAATACCACATAATGACAAAGTGAAAACAGGTTTTTAGAAATGTTTGCTAATGTATTAAATATAAAAAACGAATACTTATGTAAATGTAATATTTCCGTTTTTATTTGTAATAAATTGTTAACATTTTCTAAAAAACTGTTTTTGCATTGTCATTATGGGGTATTGTGTGTAGATTGATGAGGGGAAAAAACAATTTAATCCATTTTAGAACAAGGCTGTAACGTAACAAAATGTGGAAAAAGTGAAAGGGTCTGAATACTTTCCGAATGCACTGTATGTGTGAAATTCTTGATAGTGTATGTGATGTAAACAGAGTGGTCTGAATATTGACTAGTTTTCAGCAAGCTGTCCGCTCAAGAGGAAGCTTCACTGTAACCAGTGCCTGTAATCTGGTTCAGGTTATTAATCAACCTACCAGGGTGTTTACAAATACTACAGGAACAAGATAATCCCCATGTATTGATCACGTTTTTACTAATACTGTAGAACTTTGTTCTAAAGCTGTATCCGTACCCATTGGATGCACTGATCACAATATAGTGGCTATATCCAGGAAAGCCAAAGTTCCAAAAGCTGGGCCTAAAATAGTGTATAAGAGATCATACAAAAGATTTTGCTGTGACTCTTATGTGGATGATGTTAAAAATATTTGCTGGTCTGATGTGATTAATATGGAGCATCCAGACGCTGCACTTGATGAATTTATGAAATTGCTTCTTCCAATTATTGATAAACATGCACCTGTTGAGAAACTGACTGTTAGAGCTGTTAAGGCTCCGTGGATTGATGAGGAATGGAAATTGAAAAACTGTCTGGTTGAAAGAGACGGGGCAGAAGGAGTGGCTAATAAGTCTGGCTGCACATCTGACTGGCTGACTTACTGCAAATAGAGAAATGATGTGACTAAACTCAACAAAAAGAAGAAGAAACTGTATTATGGAGCCAAGATCAATGATATAAAGAATGATGGGAAAAAAACGTTGGAACACTTTAAATGAAATTATGGGCAGAAAGACAAATTCAACTTAATCTTTCATCGAATCAGATGGCTTATTCATCACAAAACCATTTGACGTTGCCAATTATTTTAATGATTACTTCATTGGCAAAGTGGTCAAACTTAGGCAGGAAAGGCCAACAACGAACAGTGAGCCATTGTACTAATGTACAAAAAAATATATATATATAATGAAAGAGAAGCATTGCAAGTTTGAATTGTGTAAAGTTAGTGTGGGAGAGGTGGAAAAAGTATTGTTATCGATCAATAATGACAAACCTCCTGGCATTGACAACTTAGATGGAAAGCTACTGAGGATGGTAGCTGACTCTATAGTCACTGGCCCAAAACAGAGCGGCACGTCTTGCTGTTCATTGTAATCAGAGGGCTGATATTAATACTCTGCATGCCAGTCTCTCTTGGCTAAGAGTTGAGGAGAGACTGGCTGCATCACTTCTTCTTTTTATAAGAAACATTAATGTGTTGAAAATCCCAAATAGTTTGCATAGTCAACTTACACACAGCTCTGACACACATACGTTACCTTACCCCACTAGACATGTCACCAGGGGTCTTTTCACAGTCCCCAAATCCAGAACAAATTCAAGAAAGCGTACAGTATTAAATAGAGCCATTATTGCATGGAACTCCGTTCCATCTCATATTGCTCAAATGAACAGCAAACCTGGTTTCAAAAAACAGATAAAGCAACACCTCACAGCACAACGCCTCTCCCCTATTTGACCTAGATAGTTTGTGTGCATGTATTGATATGTAGTGCCTTTAAAAAAAATGTAGTTTTGTACTTGAGTTTTTCTTGTCTATTAATGTTCTGTATTATGTCATGTTTCATGTTTTGTGTGGACCCCAGGAAGAGTAGCTGCTGCTTTTGCAACAGCTAATGGGGATCCTAATAAAATACCAAACACCAAAGTGAAATGCGCATTATCAAAGAGAGTGAGACCTGCTCTGACTCTCTGTCAGTCTCTCTCTCTGTCAGTCTCTCTGACTCTCTGTCAGTCTCTCTGACTCTCTGTCAGTCTCTCTGACTCTCTGTCAGTCACTCTGACTCTCTGTCAGTCACTCTGACTCTCTGTCAGTCACTCAGTCAGAACAGAAAAACAGAAAGAGACCAAAAGAAAAGAGGCCGACGCTGCTAAAATGAGCATAGTATACACTGAGTGTACAAAACATTAAGAGTTGCAAAGAAAAAGCCATATCTCAGACTGGCCAATAAAAATTAAAGATTAAGATGGGCAAAAGAACACAGACACCTGACTTTTTTTTTGCAACTCTGCCTAGAAGGTCAGCATCCCAGAGTCGCCTCTTCACTGTTGACATTGAGACTGGTGTTTTGTGGGTACTATTTAATGAAGCTGCCAGTTGAGGATCTGTGAGGCGTCTGTTTCTCAAACTAGACACTCTAATGTATTTGTCCTCTTGCTCAGTTGTGCACCGGGGCCTCCCACTCCTCTTTCTATTCTGGTTAGAGCCAGTTTGCGCTGTTCTGTGAAGGGAGTAGTACACAGCGTTGTACAAGATGTTCAGTTTCTTGGCAATTTCTCGCATAGAGTAGCCTTCATTTCTCAGAATAAGAATAGACTGACGAGGTTCAGAAGAAATTATTTGTTATTTGTTTATGGCCATTTTGAGCCTGTAATCGAACCCACAATTGCTGATGCTTCAGATACTCAACTAGTCTCAAGAAGGCCAGTTGTATTGCTTCTTTAATCAGCACAACACATTTCAGCTGTGCTAACATACTTGCAAAAGGGTTTTCTAATGATCAATTAGCCTTTTAAAATGATAAACTTGGATTAGCAAACACATCGTGCCATTGGAACACAGGACTGATGGTTGCTGATAATGGGCCTCTGTATGCCTATGTAGATATTCCATTAAAAGTCAGCCGTTTCCAGCTACAATAGCTATTTACAACGTTAACAATGTCTACACTGTATTTATGATCAATTTGATGTAATTTTAATGGACAAATAAAATGATTTTCTTTCGAAATAAATGACATTTCTAAGTGACCCCAAACTTTTGAACGGTATTGTATAAGGTATTTCTGTTTTTTATTTTTTAATAAATGTGCAAAAATTTCTAGATTGATGAAGAATATATATATTTTTACATCCATTTTAGAATAAGGCTGTAACGTAACAAAATGTGGAAAAAGGGAAGTGGTCTGAATGTAGAAAACATTAAGAACACTTTCCTAATATTGAGTTAGGAATATACAGTATAGTATCATTTGGCTGTATGTATTTTTAGATTTAGGCCTATTGTAAATGTGCATCATCATCTTTACTGCAAAAATAAATACAAATACACACATCACTTTAAGCTCCATATTCATTTCACAGAGGTAATGAACTGTCCATTGTTCAGCACATCAATGAATAAAACAGGACCATATTCGAAAAAACAAGTGGTTCTGAGCTTATGTCAATATAACACAGGTAATCAGGAATGCAGACAGGTTCTGTAGACGTCTACGTCTATATGAGAGACGGTCCAACACGGCACCTCCTGTTGTTATGTTGGGTACCGACTGACAAAAACATTTTTTTTATTGTTAAAATAAAGGTTTAAGGAAATACAGGCAGGCACCACATTACTACAAAACAGCTCACTCAATCAAGCCTGATGGTGTTGTCAGTATAAAAACAAAGCTTGAAAAGGTAATGTGATGGGGTAATGTCTTAGTGTGGGGTGGGAGTAATGCAATACATTACCTTGTATGCGGTACAAATCACATTATTGTGGGAGCGCCTAACAGTATTAATTAGGCTGTTTGAGAAGGTTTTTAATCCTAAGCAACCCGCCTACATTTTCTGAAGTACAATACCAACACAGCTACTGTAGTAGGTCAAAGGGCAGGTAGCTTAGTGGTTAAGAATGTAGCGCCAGTAACCGAAAGGTCACTGGTTCTAATCCCCGAGCTGACTTGGTGAAAAATCTGTCGATGTGCCCTTGAGCAAGGCACTTAACCCTAATTGCTCCTGTAAGTCGCTCTGGATAAGAGCGTCTGCTAAATGACTAAAAATGTAAAGCTGTGTGCTGGAAAACCCTTAGTGGAGCAGGCATCGTGGTGCACATGTGAATTTACTTTATTTTCCGGCTTCAGACCAATGCCTACTTCTCACTTGTAACTTCGCACATAAATACCTGGTCTAAGCTGCACTGTACACCAATGGCACCACTCTCGATGTAGTAACAGTACACTTTTTATTGCAAACCGAACATGGTGACATAACAACAATCTAATTTTAACATGAATAGTTAACATACATTATTTAGGCACACCTTTCGTTTCCTGGTACATAATATATTAAAACTAGTACACAAAGACTCCAGATATACAAACAAAACTTATAAATATAGCGTTTTACCGCCGCATACAGCAATATTAAAATGGAATGTTGAGTTCAGACAACGTTGGAGCATTGTTACATCATCGAGAGAAGACTGGAAGACTACGGGGTAGGGAGTAGGGGATAGGGAGTAGGGGATAGGGGATAGGGGATAGGGAGTAGGGGATAGGGGATAGGGGATAGGGAGTAGGGGGTAGGGGATAGGGGATAGGGAGTAGGGGGTAGGGAGTAGGGGATAGGGGATAGGGGATAGGGAGTAGGGGGTAGGGAGTAGGGGATAGGGGATAGGGAGTAGGGGATAGGGAGTAGGGGATAGGGGGTAGGGAGTAGGGGATAGGGAGAAGGGGATAGGGAGTAGGGGATAGGGGTAGGGAGTAGGGGATAGGGAGAAGGGGATAGGGAGTAGGGGATAGGGGTAGGGAGTAGGGGATAGGGAGAAGGGGATAGGGAGTAGGGGATAGGGGTAGGGAGTAGGGGATAGGGAGAAGGGGATAGGGAGTAGGGGATAGGGGTAGGGAGTAGGGGATAGGGAGTAGGGGATAGGGGATAGGGAGTAGGGGATAGGGGTAGGGAGTAGGGGATAGGGAGTAGGGGATAGAGAGTAGGGGATAGGGAGTAGGGGATAGAGAGTAGGGGATAGGGAGTAGGGGATAGGGGTAGGGAGTAGGGGATAGGGAGTAGGGAGTAGGGGATAGGGGATAGGGGGTAGGGATAGGGGATAGGGAGTAGGGAGTAGGGGATAGGGAGTAGGGGATAGGGGTAGGGGATAGGGAGTAGGGGGTAGGGAGTAGGGGATAGGGGATAGGGGTAGGGAGTAGGGGATAGGGAGTAGGGAGTAGGGGATAGGGAGTAGGGGATAGGGGTAGGGGATAGGGGGTAGGGGACCGGACGGATCTCAACACAACAACGCATTCTGTCCATCCATATTTGCATCCCAAATGACAGAGCCCTGGTCAAAAGTAATGCGCTACACAGGGGATAGGGGATAGGGGGTAGGAGATAGGGGATAGGGGATAGGAGATAGGGAGTAGGGGATAGGGGATAGGGGGTAGGAGATAGGGGATAGGGGACAGGGGATAGGGGATAGGGAGTAGGGGATAGGGGATAGGGGATAGGAGATAGGAGATAGGGGATAGGGGGTAGGGAGTAGGGGATAGGGAGTAGGGAGTAGGGGATAGGGGATAGGGGATAGGGAGTAGGGGATAGGGAGTAGGGGATAGGGGATAGGGGATAGGGGATAGGGGATAGGAGATAGGGGATAGGGGATAGGGGATAGGGAGTAGGGGATAGGGGATAGGGAGTAGGGGATAGGGGATAGGAGATAGGGTGCCATTTAGGATACACATCCATGTATAGGTCCAGGTTCTATAGAACAGAACCATAGATACTAGCAGCTTCTTCCTCACAAACAATTAATCAATTAACCAATCGATAAAACCAATCAATCATCGTTCAATTAATCATCCTCTTAAGTCCAGGAAAGGGGGGCAAAAAGCTGCCTGAGCCATGTGCAAACAACTTCCACTCTGGGTTAGGGTTTGGGGGGTGTGAGAGGGGTACAAGTCCACTCTGGGTTAGGGTTTGGGGGGTGTGAGAGGGGTACAAGTCCATCATGGGGAGGTTGTGCTTAGTGAGTCTGAGTGGGGGGGACTACAGGTGTGTATGGGGAGTCGTTCCTAGTTAGTAAATTGATAGGAATGTCTATGATGTGTCCTATAGGTAATAATCCATGGAGGGGTTTATAGCTAGGAGACTATAATAAGTCTATAGGATGTCCTCTAGGGTTCTTGTCTATAGGTAGGAGTCTATAGGATGTCCTCTAGGGTTCTTGTCTATAGGTAGGAGTCTATAGGATGTCCTCTAGGGTTCTTGTCTATAGGTAGGAGTCTATAGGATGTCCTCTAGGGTTCTTGTCTATAGGTAGGAGTCTATAGGATGTCCTCTAGGGTTCTTGTCTATCGGTAGGAGTCTATAGGATGTCCTCTAGGGTTCTTGTCTATAGGTAGGAGTCTACAGGATGTCCTCTAGGGTTCTTGTCTATAGGTAGGAGTCTACAGGATGTCCTCTAGGGTTCTTGTCTATAGGTAGGAGTCTACAGGATGTCCTCTAGGGTTCTTGTCTATAGGTAGGAGTCTACAGGATGTCCTCTAGGGTTCTTGTCTATAGGTAGGAGTCTACAGGATGTCCTCTAGGGTTCTTGTCTATAGGTAGGAGTCCATAGGATGTCCTCTAGGGTTCTTGTCTATAGGTAGGAGTCCATAGGATGTCCTCTAGGGTTCTTGTCTATAGGTAGGAGTCTATAGGATGTCCTCTAGGGTTCTTGTCTATAGGTAGGAGTCCATAGAGGGTGCATAGCTGAACCCTAGGAAGGCCTCGGCTGCATCCTTGATGCTGGCAGTGATGAGGGAGGAGTCAGGGGAACAGCCAATGGATGAGGGGACGGGCTCGTCTGTGAACTCCGGGTCAAAGTGGCGAAGGTCGTTAGGGCCCGTCTGGAGAGAGATTCAGTAAAAATGTAATTTATTGAATTGAACTGAATGTATGAATGAACCCTAATTAAATTATTACATTGTTACATTATACTATAATTGCGTTGCTTTGGCAAAAGTGCTACCCCATTCATGCCAATAAAGCTGATTTGAATGACAATTAGAGAGAGGTTAGGTTAGAGTTATAACGAGCAAGACATAGGTCAACACTTTCCCAGGATCAGGTCCCTCCATGTCCATGTAGTCTGATTCATTATATGTAGTCTCACCTCATGGAGTAATCCTCTAAGGGTTTAAGAGTGCTGATCCAGGATCAGGTCCCTCCATGTCCATGTAGTCTGATTCATTATATGTAGTCTTAGTTATTCACTGTGATCTAAAAAAGGCTAAACTGATCCTGAATCAGTACTCCTACTCCGAGACGCTTTGAAACATACGGCCCCTGATACAGAACGTCCTGGAACGTGTCCTGTATGTTGTGCTATTGAAGGGAACGTACCACGTTTGGGTTGAAAGGGGGGGTGAGCTTCTTAGCGGTGAGGTCTTCCCAGTTGATGGGGGAAAAGAACATGTGGTTCTTGATCTCCTCCTGAGAGAGAGAGAGAGGAGGGAGAGAGAGAGAGGGGGAGAGAGAGAGAGAGAGACAGAGGGAAAGACACATGATTACAAGTGTAATCTACACACACTCTCTCTCTCTCTCACACACACACACACACACACACTATCTCAATTCAATTCAATTTAAGGGCTTTATTGGCATGGGAAACGTGTGTTAACATTGCCAAAGCAAGTGAAATAGATAGTAAACAAAAGTGAAATAAACAATACATATTAACAGTAAACATTACACTCAGAAGTTTCAAAAGAATAAAGACATTTCAAATGTCATATTATGTCTATATACAGTGTTGTAACAATGTGCAAATAGTTAAAGTACAAATGGGAAAATAAATAAACATAAATATGGGTTGTATTTCCTCTCTTTCTCTCTCTCTCCCTTCTCTTCACTCTGTCTCCCTCTCTCACACACACTTACGAAGTCGTGGCTGTGTCCCAGTCGGTGTGTGCGGTCTTTCTGCAGCAGTCCCTCCAGTATGTGCCTGGCAGCGTTAGAGATGTTAGGTTTGAGCTGCAGGGGCTTGTTCAGGATGTTGTCATACATCTCTGCTGTGTTACGGCTGTAGAATGGAGGCTGAGGAGAGACAGTAGTTAGATACCTGATACTGATATAACTATAAGGCAGATGGATTAAAACAAATGTATACATTGGCTTCTGATGAGGTAAGACAGTTGAACTAAGCTCATGACGCATTTATAAGTTATATTCTTCAACAATGAATTGAAAATGTAAAAGTCCCAGATTGTTGTGTACTCACCAGGCCATACAGCATCTCATAAAGCACGGCTCCTAAACACCACCAGTCAACCGTCCTGTCATACGGCTGCTTGTGTAACACCTCTGGAGCTAGGTACTATAGAGAGAGAGAGAGAGAGAGAGAGAGAGAGAGAGAGAGAGAGAGAGAGAGAGAGAGAGAGAGAGAGAGAGAGAGAGAGAGAGAGAGAGAGAGAGAGAGGGAGAGAGTGAGAGAGAGAGAGAGAGAGAGAGAGAGAGAGAGAGAGAGAGAGAGAGAGAGAGAGAGAGAGAGAGAGAGAAGAACAGAGGAGGAGATGGTGAGAGAGAGAGAGAGAGAGAGAGAGAGAGAGAGAGAGAGAGAGAGAGAGAGAGAGAGAGAGAGAGAGAGAGAGAGAAGAACAGAGGAGGAGATGGTGAGAGAGAGAGAGAGAGAGAGAGTGAAGAACAGAGGAGGAGATGGTGAGAGAGAGAGAGAGAGAGAGAGAGAGAGAGAGAGAGAGAGAGAGAGAGAGAGAGAGAGAGAGAGAGAGAGAGAGAGAGAGAAGAACAGAGGAGGAGATGGTGAGAGAGAGAGAGAGGGGGGGGGGGGGAGAGAGAGAGAGAGAGAGAGAGAGAGAGAGAGAGAGAGAGAGAGAGAGAGAGAGAGAGAGAGAGAGAGAGAGAGAGAGAGACAGAGAGAGAGACAGAGAGACAGAGAGAGAGAGACAGAGAAGAACATACTGTAAGTTATTACATTGTCAATCATCACCAGCACATACCCCAATCATACCTCAACAACAACCACCAAACTTCCTCCAGCGGTTCCTTACCTCTGGTGTTCCACAGAATGTTGACGTGGTTCCGTTTAGTTCTATGTTCTCTTTGCAGAGGCCAAAGTCTGTGAGTATGATGTGTCCTTGAGAGTCAAGTAGAATATTCTCAGGCTTCAGGTCTCTGTACACAATATTTAGAGAGTGGAGGTAGCCTAGGGCGCTGGCGATCTCTGCTGTATAGAACCTGGCCCGGGGCTCCAGGAAACACCGCTCCCTCTGAAGATGGTAAAACAACTGGAGGAGAGGAGAGAGAGACGGAGAGAGACAGAGAGAGAGAGAGAGAGAGAGAGAGAGAGAGAGAGAGAGAGAGAGAGAGAGAGAGAGAGAGAGGGAGAGAGAGAGAGAGACAAGAGAGAGAGAGAGAGACAGAGAGAGAGAGAGAGAGAGAGAGAGAGACAGAGAGAGAGAGAGAGAGAGAGGGAGAGAGAGAGACAGAGAGAGAGAGAGAGAGACAGAGAGAGAGAGAGAGAGACAGAGAGAGAGAGAGAGAGACAGAGAGAGAGAGAGAGAGAGGGAGAGAGAGAGAGAGACAGAGAGAGAGAGAGAGAGAGAGAGAGAGAGAGAGAGAGAGAGAGAGAGAGAGAGAGAGAGAGAGAGAGAGAGAGAGAGAGAGACGGGTTCAGATGTGATGACCTTTATTGTACAATTGAGATGTGCACATACAGAGCTTTGATGCTGCATCCACAGTATCATAGAAAATATCAACTCCAGAGGGAGAGAGAAACAGAGGAAGCCAGGAGAGAGAGAGAGAGAGAGAAGAGAGAAACCAAGGAAGACAGGAGAGAGGGAGAGAGAGAGGAGAGAGAGAGAAGAGAGAAACCAAGGAAGACAGGAGAGAGGGAGAGACAGAAGAGAGAGAAACAGAGGAAGAGAGGGAGAGAGAGAAGAGAGAAACCAAGGAAGACAGGAGAGAGGGAAACAGAGGAAGACAGGAGAATGAGAGAGAGAGAGAGAGAGAGAGAGAGAGAGAGAGAGAGAGAGAGAGAGAGAGAGAGAGAGAGAGAGAGAGAGAGAGAGAGAGAGAGAGAGAGAGAGAGAGAGAGAGAGAGAGAGAGAGAGAGAAACTTAGAGGGAAAGAGGATGGAAGTGAGAAAGAGAAAAAAGGAGAGGGGGAGAGGGGATGAGAGAGAGAGGAGGAGGAGAGAGAGAGAGAGAGAGAGGGGGGAGAGAGAGAGAGGGAGAGGGGAGGAGAGAGGGGGGAGAGAGAGGGAGAGGGGAGGAGAGAGAGAGGGGGGAGGAGAGAGCTTCCTGAAGAGACCATATTTTATAATTTTTCACTCCTCTAACAATCACAGGAAATAAGCCCCATTACACACGCACTCTCACCCTCTCTCCCTACCCCTCTCTATCTCTCCCTACCCCTCTCTCTCCCCCTCACTCTCCTCCGTTAATGTAGTCCAGTACAAAGTAGAGTTTGTCCCTCCCCCCTTCCCTCCCCCATACCCCAACCTCCCTTCCCCTCCCTTCCCCCCTCCCTCCCTCCCTCCCGTTGTATCAGTGTCTCTCCTCACCTCTCCTCCGTTGATGTAGTCCAGTACAAAGTAGAGTTTATCAGCTGTCTGGAAGGAGTAGTGCAGTCCCACCAGGAAGGGGTGTTTAATGTTCTTCAACAGGACGTTTCTCTCTGACATGATGTGCTTCTCCTGGAGGTCAACAAAGGTCAAAGGATCAGTGTTAGATGTTATAGGTCATGGAGGCTGGAAATGTGGTGTGTGTGTGTGTGTGTGTGTGTCTGTGTGTGTGTGTGTGTCTGTGTGTGTGTGTCTGTGTCTGTGTCTGTGTGTGTGTGTGTGTGTGTGTGTGTGTGTGTGTGTGTGTGTGTGTGTGTGTTTGGTTGTGTGTGTGTATGTGTGTGTGTGTCAGTGTGTGTGTGTTTCCCGGTAGTGTGTGTGTCCACGTACCTCTTTCTTCTTCAGGATGGCCTTCTTCTGCAGCACCTTAACAGCGTAGAACTGGTCGTCTGTTCGGTGCCTGGCCAGGAGGACCTTCCCGAAGCTGCCTTTCCCTATCACTTTCAGGAAGTGGAAGTCACTGGGCTTGGCTGTGGGGTTGGAGGACGGGCCCAGGTTAATCTGCTGGGAGGGACTTGGCTGTAGAGGAGAGGAGAGCGGGTTAGAGCTATGATATATAAATACACCCTAACCTTGACCTTATTTTTAACCAGAAGCAGTAGTGAACTATATGGTGCTACAGATGCCATATAAAACCTGCAGTATGTATACAGATGCCATATGAAACCTGCAGTATGTATACAGATGCCATATGAAACCTGCAGTATGTGTACAGATGCCATATGAAACCTGCAGTAGACGCTGAGTTACACAGCAGAATTGAACACAGGACACACACATCGACATACACACAGGACACCGGCAAACAAACATGCATATAGGCCTGTTTCCAAATGAATATTTTGCATATTATCTAATGTGGGACTGTATATGTACACAATGTACACAAAGGAAACAGTTAAAACACACATTTGTACTTACAGGAGGAGAGGGGTTTGCGTTCATTAGTTCTGCCTCCTGTTGTTGGGGAGCCAAGTTGACGATGGACTGAACCTCAGGACTGGAGAGGGGGGGGGGAGACAGAGAGAGACAGAGAGAGAGAGAGAGAGAGAGAGGGGGGGGGGAAGAGGGGAGAGAGAAAGAGGGGAGAGAGAGAAAGAGAGAGAAAGAGAGAGAGAGAGAGAGAGAGAGAGAGAGAGAGAGAGAGAGAGAGAGAGAGAGAGAGAGAGAGAGAGACAGAGAGAGAGAGAGAGAGAGAGAGAGGAGGGAGAGAGACAGAGAGAGAGAGAGAGAGAGAGAGAGAGAGAGAGAGAGAGAGGGAGAGAGAGAGAGAGAGAGAGAGGGGGGAAGAGGGGAGAGAGAAAGAGGGGAGAGAGAGAAAGAGAGAGACAGAGAGAGAGAGAGAGAGAGAGAGAGAGAGAGAGAGAGAGAGAGAGAGAGAGAGAGAGAGAGAGAGAGACAGAGAGAGAGAGAGAGAGAGAGAGAGGAGGGAGAGAGACAGAGAGAGAGAGAGAGAGAGAGAGAGAGAGAGAGAGAGAGAGAGAGACAGGGAGAGAGAGAGAGAGAGAGAGAGAGAGAGAGAGAGAGAGAGAGAGAGAGAGAGAGAGAGAGAGAGAGAGAGAGAGAGAGAGAGAGAGAGAGAGAGAGAGAGAGAGAGACAGGGAGAGAGAGAGAGAGAGAGAGGGGGAGAGAGAGAGAGTTTAGATATAGCCTTATTCAATATACAATCCTAATGAAAATATTTAAGCAAAACAGATACAAATATGGAACAAATATGCATACATCATAACGCATGAGGATCAATTAATTACATTCTCATTATATTACATGCATTACACAGTAGTCATATAGTTTTCCATTTGGCTTTGAATCAGGTCATAGTTACTCACTGTTTGCAGGTGTAGGAGTTGCTAGTGGCCAGCCTCTGAATAAAGTCATTCAGACCCATTCTTCTCTGTTTCATAAAAGCTGCAAGAAAGAAAACAAAAAGACAGGAGGAAAACATGAAAGAGATGGAAAACCCACAGTAAAATATATTCTCTCTCTCTCTCTCTGGTAATCCTACCATTGAGTAAAGCTCCTAGTCCTCCTGTTTTGGAATCGGTCATCAACACAGGCCAGTCTCTCACCCTTATTATTGTCATGGTTGCAGGCTATAATCTGGCTGTTAAAATCCCTGAGGTAAACTCCTGCTCTGCTGTAGTTCAGAGCGCAACTGTAGTTTGGGGCTTTGTGTTGGACTACTTCTATAGGAGGACAGGAAAGGAAGGAGGGAGGGAGGGACTCCTCCAGGGCGTGTCATGACGTTGAGCCCGTTCGAGTGTAGTGCGGTGTTTACATTCTAGTCGGAACTAGAAAAATCTAAAATGTCATACTTGCTGATTCGTTGAACTTGTTACCTGTATAGCTACAACCAGTTAGCAAGTCTGAAATCTCAGAGTTTCCTAGTTCCGACTATCACATGAATGCGGCATTAACATGCATTTCGCGCGGTAGACGGTGACGTTTGTTAACAAGGCCGCGGTTCAGTTATGAGGCGTTTACCCTCAAACGGACTTTCAGTATCTACAGTATCTACAGTAGCCTTCGGCGCCCCAAGGTCGGCATAAATGCGTCAGAGTACAGCGTAAAAACAATGGGGAAAAACACTCCTACGTCCATTGCCAGCTGAAAGAACTGTGTACTATTGTGCAACTTGCAAACAAGAGTTGCAGGAATTTTCCAAAGCACAGGCATCAGCTGTGCAACAGTTCAGATATTTCAATGGTCCTTGTAGACAGAGAGCAAACAATGTATTTAGGGTTAATATAAAACCAAGTAGATCTACTCTAATTCCTTCCAAATGCGCTGCCAGCTACAACTAACTGTATTTTACCTTTCTGAAAAATTAGAATATCCTTACACCGCGATGACATAACCTGCAGTAACCTGGTATGGTAAAGAAATTAAAGTCGATAGCACACATATTAACATCACAGACTTACCTCTGTGTAAAGTCTGAATAATTTAACTGTCTCTTGGACACACACAGGGAACCACAAGAGACAGAATGACCAGTAAGGAGCCTGTAGCCTATACCGTGGAGCTTCCGGATGTATCAGTGAGAAAAAATAAGTGATAGCCCTTCGGTCCTTCAGTCCATTTCAACTTCACTCTCTTGACAATTCATAATTAAAGTTGTCGATGAAAGTGGCTCTTGGTGACGCATGTATCCTGATATAGCCTACAAAAGACTCGGGAGGAGCCGCGCCAGCGGAGGTGGTTGGGGGGAGGGGGGTTGACGCCAGGAAAAGCCGCTGGAAAAGTACAAGATGAAGGGTAGCTCTCCTAGTCCTCTCCTACATTCAGCTCACGAACCCAACGGGAAAGGGCAAAGAAGGAGAAAAAAAAACCGTTGGGGGGGTCAAAGAAATAGGACATTGATTGTTCTGGGTCTTCAGCACAACGAACCTGGCCTCAAGCACCAAACACCAACCTTTTGATGATATAACAACTAACTAATGAAATGTATGAAACGTTCTTTGTTTTGAGGCGAGAAAGTGTGCTATGCACAATTAAAAAGTACATTTACATAATGGAATATTTCGAACACTGGCTGTCTGTCTCGGTTTGGGAAGGTTACATAACGACCTCACCTGATTCTCGCCTAAATCATTTACTTTCTCGGTCATGCATTCATTCCTAGGTCATGCATTCATTCCTAGGTCAGGGCAGAGCCACAGAAAGTTTATCCTTCAGATTAAAGCTATAAACAGTCATTTCGAGTGACACTGAAGAGACAATATCGCTCAGCTGGAATTGAAATCCTGCTACCGTTGGCTAACAGATTCTCACGTGCAACACGCAGCTTTTTACAATAGATTCTCGGTCAGAAGTATTCTATTGATCCCGAGTCAATCGATGTTCGTGTGAATACCAAGTTAATAAGACAATACTGAATCCAGGCCAGAGATATAGGCCAGAGCTCATTGCGACAGGAACACTATCCCAGATGTTAGCAGAAACATTCCATGGAAAAAGTAAATTACGCTATTAGGAACCATCGATAGACCTTATCAATAGCCTAATGCAATCAATCAAATCACTTTTCCTTTTCGACACCAACCTTTTAGTTCAGTAGTGGTCCTCATCTTATCATGTTGCCTATTTCCCCCAGAGCAGACCAGAGCGACGGACTGATTCAACAAGTAGAGGTGGGAAAGAAGGAAACTTCTCAGAGCCTCGACAGCATATATAACACCTCTTATCAGCTCAACATGATTTAATATGAGTAAAAAAAACGGTGTTAAAACCGGGTCACGGTAGCCCAAAAGCCCGGCAGATGGCGATATTGAGTCGTTTCTGCTTACCATCCAAAGGGAATGTAGGCCTGTGCAGCCGGTATCCCCTGTGGATCGGTTCCTACATAAAACATTCTCCATTCAGGCGACAAAGGCGTCGCTTTACTCCTTAACTCGATTTAATGGCGAGAAGATGGACATCCTTTCTTTATGAAACACCGTTTACCACCACCATGCTAGTGGCCTAAGGCTACTTCCTGATATTGTGTACAGCACAACCCAATGCTTAACTACATGACTTGACATGTTTTATTATGCCATGCGGTGCCATATCTTAGCAGTCAGGTCAAACTCTGCAAAAATTAAACTAAAACTTAAGTTTATCCATTAATTCCGAATGACTAAGGTTCGGATTAACTATGTAAGGTCTGCATGACAAGAGGAGAACTGCTGATGCACCACCCAATTTAGAAATGGCACCTTAAGCATTCTACTATTACAACTTTCAAGATTAAGATGAAACCCAGACTGAGTTAATAAAAAAATAGCGTTAGCGCAATGACTGGAAGTCTATGGGTATTAGCGCAATGACTGGAAGTCTATGGGTATTAGCGCAATGACTTGGAAGTCTATGGGTATTAGCGCAATGACTGGAAGTCTATGGCATTGCGGTAACGCTAGTTAGCATTAGCTCGGCGAAACGACCTCTAGCTTCCTTCATACTGGACACAGAGACATAAAACTGGTATCCACGAGTTCATCTGACTCTGGGGAAGTAGATAACGGGTATCATTGACAACATCGGGAAGTAATCCTTTAAGTTTTAGTTTAACTTTTGAGGAGTTTGACCGACTGCTAAGATATGGCAGCCGCCAGCTCTAAAGATCTCATGTTCAATCCCAGTGCTAGACACTTGTTTTTCATTTTTTAGTTTTAACCCTATCCCAAACCTTAACCCTAAACTTAACCATTCGGAATGAATGCCTAAACTTAAGTTTAACCCTATCCCAAACCTTAACCCTAAACTTAACCATTCGGAATTAATGCCTAAACTTAAGTTTAACCCTATCCCAAACCTTAACCCTAAACTTAACCATTCGGAATTAATGCTTAAACAGAAGTTTAACCC
Source organism: Coregonus clupeaformis (assembly GCF_020615455.1). Taxonomy (NCBI): domain Eukaryota; kingdom Metazoa; phylum Chordata; class Actinopteri; order Salmoniformes; family Salmonidae; genus Coregonus; species Coregonus clupeaformis. The sequence continues at coordinate 370,906 of NW_025533854.1, forward strand.
TATCCCAAACCTTAAACCTGTAAAATGTTCTCTCTGCCAACAAGAGGGGCGTGAACAGTTTGTGTCATGAACAGTGCTTCTACCCATAGAAATAGACGTGGCGCGCAGGGAGCAGCATGTTCTCCAATGCTGGAAGGGTGACCTGCTCTACAGCTCTGATGCAACCAGCCAAAAAATACTGGAACCTGGCTAACTCAGTACCAGCACATACTGGAAACGACATCACCACTACTATAACACAACACCAACTCTGATGGACAGGCCATGTCATCCGGATGCCCAACTCACACTTCCCGAAATGGGTCATGTATTCCCAGGCGGGCAAAATAGAAGCTGCAAAGACAGTAAAATAATAAAAATTAAAAAAAACATACGAAATGTCACATCACCTCCAACAACTGGGAGGACTAAACCGACACAACTGGGAGGACACTGCACTAAACCGACACAACTGGGAGGACACTGCACTAAACCCACACAACTGGAAGGACACTGCACTAAACTCACACAACTGGGAGGACACTGCACTAAACTCACACAACTGGGAGGACACTGCACTAAACCCACACAACTGGAAGGACACTGCACTAAACCCACACAACTGGAAGGACACTGCACTAAACCGACACAACTGGGAGGACACTGCACTAAACTCACACAACTGGGAGGACACTGCACTAAACCCACACAACTGGAAGGACACTGCACTAAACCGACACAACTGGGAGGACACTGCACTAAACCGACACAACTGGGAGGACACTGCACTAAACCCACACAACTGGGAGGACACTGCACTAAACCGACACAACTGGAAGGACACTGCACTAAACCGACACAACTGGGAGGACACTGCACTAAACTCACACAACTGGGAGGACACTGCACTAAACTCACACAACTGGGAGGACACTGCACTAAACTGACACAACTGGGAGGACACTGCACTAAACCCACACAACTGGAAGGACACTGCACTAAACTCACACAACTGGGAGGACACTGCACTAAACTCACACAACTGGGAGGACACCGCACTAAACCGACACAACTGGGAGGACACTACACTAAACCCACACAACTGGGAGGACACTGCACTAAACCCACACAACTGGGAGGACACTGCACTAAACCCACACAACTGGGAGGACACTGCACTAAACCGACACAACTGGGAGGACACTGCACTAAACTCACACAACTGGGAGGACACTGCACTAAACCCACACAACTGGGAGGACACTGCACTAAACCCACACAACTGGGAGGACACTGCACTAAACCGACAACTGGGAGGACACTGCACTAAACCCACACAACTGGGAGGACACTGCACTAAACCCACACAACTGGGAGGACACTGCACTAAACCGACACAACTGGGAGGACACCGCACTAAACCGACACAACTGGGAGGACACTGCACTAAACCCACACAACTGGGAGGACACTGCACTAAACCCACACAACTGGGAGGACACTGCACTAAACCCACACAACTGGGAGGACACTGCACTAAACCGACACAACTGGGAGGACACTGCACTAAACCCACACAACTGGGAGGACACTGCACTAAACCGACACAACTGGGAGGACACTGCACTAAACTCACACAACTGGGAGGACACTGCACTAAACCCACACAACTGGAAGGACACTGCACTAAACCGACACAACTGGGAGGACACTGCACTAAACCGACACAACTGGGAGGACACTGCACTAAACCGACACAACTGGAAGGACACTGCACTAAACCGACACAACTGGGAGGACACTGCACTAAACCGACACAACTGGGAGGACACTGCACTAAACCGACACAACTGGGAGGACACTGCACTAAACTCACACAACTGGGAGGACACTGCACTAAACTCACACAACTGGGAGGACACTGCACTAAACCCACACAACTGGGAGGACACTGCACTAAACCCACACAACTGGGGAGGACACTGCACTAAACTCACACAACTGGGGAGGACACTGCACTAAACCGACACAACTGGGAGGACACTGCACTAAACTGACACAACTGGGAGGACACTGCACTAAACTCACACAACTGGGAGGACACTGCACTAAACCGACACAACTGGGAGGACACTGCACTAAACTGACACAACTGGGAGGACACTGCACTAAACTCACACAACTGGGAGGACACTGCACTAAACCGACACAACTGGGAGGACACTGCACTAAACTACACACAACTGGGAGGACACTGCACTAAACCCACACAACTGGGAGGACACTGCACTAAACCCACACAACTGGGAGGACACTGCACTAAACTCACACAACTGGGAGGACACTGCACTAAACCCACACAACTGGGAGGACACTGCACTAAACCCACACAACTGGGAGGACACTGCACTAAACCCACACAACTGGGAGGACACTGCACTAAACCGACACAACTGGGAGGACACTGCACTAAACTCACACAACTGGGAGGACACTGCACTAAACCCACACAACTGGGAGGACACTGCACTAAACCCACACAACTGGGAGGACACTGCACTAAACCGACAACTGGGAGGACACTGCACTAAACCCACACAACTGGGGAGGACACTGCACTAAACCCACACAACTGGGAGGACACTGCACTAAACCGACACAACTGGGAGGACACTGCACTAAACCGACACAACTGGGAGGACACTGCACTAAACCGACACAACTGGGAGGACACTGCACTAAACCGACACAACTGGGAGGACACTGCACTAAACCCACACAACTGGGAGGACACTGCACTAAACCCACACAACTGGGAGGACACTGCACTAAACCGACACAACTGGGAGGACACTGCACTAAACCGACACAACTGGGAGGACACTGCACTAAACCCACACAACTGGGAGGACACTACACTAAACCCACACAACTGGGAGGACACTGCACTAAACCCACACAACTGGGAGGACACTGCACTAAACCGACACAACTGGGAGGACACTGCACTAAACCGACACAACTGGGAGGACACTGCACTAAACCGACACAACTGGAAGGACACTGCACTAAACCGACACAACTGGGAGGACACTGCACTAAACTCACACAACTGGGAGGACACTGCACTAAACTCACACAACTGGGAGGACACTGCACTAAACCCACACAACTGGGAGGACACTGCACTAAACCCACACAACTGGGAGGACACTGCACTAAACCCACACAACTGGGAGGACACTGCACTAAACTCACACAACTGGGAGGACACTGCACTAAACCGACACAACTGGGAGGACACTGCACTAAACTGACACAACTGGGAGGACACTGCACTAAACTCACACAACTGGGAGGACACTGCACTAAACCCACACAACTGGGAGGACACTGCACTAAACCCACACAACTGGGAGGACACTGCACTAAACCCACACAACTGGGAGGACACTGCACTAAACTCACACAACTGGAAGGACACTGCACTAAACCGACACAACTGGGAGGACACTGCACTAAACTCACACAACTGGGAGGACACTGCACTAAACCGACACAACTGGGAGGACACTGCACTAAACTCACACAACTGGGAGGAAACTGCACTAAACCCACACAACTGGGAGGACACTGCACTAAACCCACACAACTGGGAGGACACTGCACTAAACTCACACAACTGGGAGGACACTGCACTAAACCCACACAACTGGGAGGACACTGCACTAAACCCACACAACTGGGAGGACACTGCACTAAACCCACACAACTGGGAGGACACTGCACTAAACCCACACAACTGGGAGGACACTGCACTAAACCGACACAACTGGGAGGACACTGCACTAAACTCACACAACTGGGAGGACACTGCACTAAACCCACACAACTGGGAGGACACTGCACTAAACCCACACAACTGGGAGGACACTGCACTAAACAGACAACTGGGAGGACACTGCACTAAACCCACACAACTGGGAGGACACTGCACTAAACCCACACAACTGGGAGGACACCGCACTAAACCCACACAACTGGGAGGACACCGCACTAAACCCACACAACTGGGAGGACACCGCACTAAACCCACACAACTGGGAGGACACCGCA
>NW_025533854.1:380000-385000 GCF_020615455.1 Coregonus clupeaformis
GGTAGAGGGTAGAGGAGAGGGTAGAGGGTAGAGGAGAGGGTAGAGGAGAGGGTAGAGGAGAGGGTAAAGGGTAGAGGGTAAATGAGAGGGTAGAGGGTAGAGGGTAGAGGAGAGGGTAAAGGGTAGAGGGTAAAGGAGAGGGTAGAGGATAGGGTAGATGGTAGAGGGTAGAGGGTAGAGGGTAGAGGAGAGGGTAGAGGGTAAAGGAAAGGGTAGAGGGTAAAGGAGAGGGTAGAGGAGAGGGTAGAGGGTAGAGGAGAGGGTAGAGGAGAGGGTAGAGGAGAGGGAAAAGGGTAGAGGAGAGGGTAGAGGGTAAAGGAGAGGGTAGAGGAGAGGGTAGAGGAGAGGGTAGAGGGTAGAGGGTAAATGAGAGGGTAGTGGAGAGGGTAGAGGAGAGGGTAGAGGGTAAAAGAGAGGGTAGAGGGTAAAGGAGAGGGTAGAGGAGAGGGTAGAGGAGAGGGTAGAGGGTAGAGGAGAGGGTAGAGGGTAAAGGAGAGGGTAGAGGGTAAAGGAGGGGGTAGAGGAGTGGGTAGAGGAGAGGGTAGAGGAGAGGGTAAAGGAGAGGGTAGAGGAGAGGGTAGAGGGTAAAAGAGAGGGTAGAGGGTAAAGGAGAGGGTAGAGGGTAAAGGAGAGGGTAGAGGGTAGAGGAGAGGGTAGAGGAGAGGGTAGAGGGTAAAGGAGAGGGTAGAGGAGAGGGTAAAGGAGAGGGTAGAGGGTAGGGTAGAGGAGAGGGTAGAGGGTAGAGGAGAGGGTAGAGGAGAGGGTAGAGGGTAGAGGAGAGGGTAGAGGGTAGAGGAGAGGGTAGAGGGTAGAGGAGAGGGTAGAGGGTAGAGGAGAGGGTAGAGGGTAAAGGAGAGGGTAGAGGAGAGGGTAAAGGAGAGGGTAGAGGAGAGGGTAGAGGAGAGGGTAGAAGAGAGGGTAAAGGGTAGAGGAGAGGGTAGAGGGTAAAGGAAAGGGTAGAGGGTAGAGGAGAGTGTAGAGGAGAGGGTAGAGGAGAGGGTAGAGGGTAGAGGGTAGAGGGTAAATGAGAGGGTAGTGGAGAGGGTAGAGGAGAGGGTAGAGGGTAAAAGAGAGGGTAGAGGGTAAAGGAGAGGGTAGAGGAGAGGGTAGAGGAGAGGGTAGAGGGTAGAGGAGAGGGTAGAGGGTAAAGGAGAGGGTAGAGGGTAAAGGAGGGGGTAGAGGAGAGGGTAGAGGAGAGGGTAGAGGAGAGGGTAAAGGAGAGGGTAGAGGGTAGAGGAGAGGGTAGAGGGTAAAAGAGAGGGTAGAGGGTAAAGGTGAGGGTAGAGGAGAGGGTAGAGGGTAAAGGAGAGGGTAGAGGGTAGAGGAGAGGGTAGAGGAGAGGGTAGAGGGTAGAGGAGAGGGTAGAGGATAGGGTAGAGGGTAGAGGAGAGGGTAGAGTGTAGAGTGTAAATGAGAGGGTAGAGGGTAGAGGAGAGGGTAGAGGAGAGGGTAGAGGGTAAAGGAGAGGGTCGAGGAGAGGGTAGAGGGTAGAGGAGAGGGTAGAGGGTAAAGGAGAGGGTAGAGGAGAGGGTAGAGGGTAGAGGAGAGGGTAGAGGGTAAAGGAGAGGGTAGAGGGTAAAGGAGAGGGTAGAGGAGAGGGTAGAGGAGAAGGTAGAGGGTAAAGGAGAGGGTAGAGGGTAGAGGAGAGGGTAGAGGGTAAAGGAGAGGTTAGAGGGTAGAAGAGAGGGTAGAGGGTAGAGGAGAGGGTAGAGGAGAGGGTAGAGGGTAGAGGAGAGGGTAGAGGGTAGAGGAGAGGGTAGAGGGTAAAGGAGAGGGTAAAGGGTAAAGGAGAGGGTAGAGGGTAGAGGAGAGGGTAGAGGGTAGAGGAGAGGGTAGAGGAGAGGGTAGAGGGTAGAGGAGAGGGTAGAGGGTAGAGGAGAGGGTAGAGGAGAGGGTAGAGGGTAGAGGGTAGAGGAGAGGGTAGAGGGAGAGGGTAGAGGAGAAGGTAGAGGGTAAAGGAGAGGGTAGAGGAGAGGGTAGAGGGTAAAGGAGAGGGTAGAGGAGAGGGTAGAGGGTAAAGGAGAGGGTAGAGGGTAAAGGAGAGGGTAGAGGGTAGAGGTTAGAGGAGAGGGTAGAGGAGAGGGTAGAGGAGAGAGGAGAGGGTAAAGGAGAGGGTAGAGTAGAGGGTAGAGGAGAGGGTAGAGGAGAGGGTAGAGTAGAGGGTAGAGGAGAGGGTAGAGGAGAGAGGAGACGAGAGAGGAGAGAGGAGGGTGATAGCTCTCTCTTCAGGTACAGCTCAGTCAGTAGCTCCTGGTTTGGAACACACACTCACAAACACACACACATAAACACAAACACACACACTTAAAAACACAAACACACACACACATAAACACACAAACACACACACATAAAAACACAAACACACACACTTAAAAACACAAACACACACACACATAAACACACAAACACACACACATAAACACACAAACACACACACACATAAAAACACAAACACACTCACATAAAAACACAAACACACACACATAAAAACACAAACACACACTCACAAACACACACACATAAACACACAAACACACACACACATAAAAACACAAACACACTCACATAAAAACACAAACACACACACATAAAAACACAAACACACACTCACAAACACACACACATAAAAACACAAACACACACACATAAAAACACAAACACACACACATAAAAACACAAACACACACCCTCATTTGAGAAGAACACACACATTCCAGGTGTCCTTTGGTCAGGGTGATGAGTTTATTGACGGTACATGAAGGAGTGTGACGGAACACATCATTTACCAGCAACCTGTATGGATCCCAATGGGGCCTGGTCAAAGGGTAGAGGAGAGGGTAGAGGGTAGAGGAGAGGGTAGAGGGTAGAGGGTAGAGGAGAGGGTAGAGGAGAGGGTAGAGGAGAGGGTAAAGGGTAAAGGAGAGGGGAGAGGGTAGAGGAGAGGGTAGAGGGTAGAGGAGAGGGTAGAGGAGAGGGTAGAGGAGAGGGTAGAGGGTAAAGGAGAGGGGAGAGGGTAGAGGAGAGGGTAGAGGGTAGAGGAGAGGGGAGAGGGTAGAGGAGAGGGTAGAGGGTAGAGGTTAGAGGAGAGGGTAGAGGAGAGGGTAGAGGGTAGAGGAGAGGGTAGAGGGTAGAGGAGAGGGTAGAGGGAGAGGGTAGAGGAGAAGGTAGAGGGTAAAGGAGAGGGTAGAGGAGAGGGTAGAGGGTAGAGGGTAGAGGGTAGAGGAGATGGTAGAGTATGGATCCCAATGGGGCCTGGTCAAATGGTAGAGGAGAGGGTAGAGGGTAGAGGAGAGGGTAGAGTATGGATCCCTATGGGGCCTGGTCAAATGGTAGAGGAGAGGGTAGAGGGTAGAGGAGAGGGTAGAGTATGGATCCCAATGGGGCCTGGTCAAATGGTAGAGGAGAGGGTAGAGGGTAGAGGAGAGGGTAGAGTATGGATCCCAATGGGGCCTGGTCAAATGGTAGAGGAGAGGGTAGAGGTGAGGGTAAGAGGAGAGGGTAGAGTATGGATCCCAATGGGGCCTGGTCAAATGGTAGAGAGAGAGGGTAGAGGGTAGAGGAGAGGGTAGAGTATGGATCCCAATGGGGCCTGGTCAAATGGTAGAGGAGATGGTAGAGGGTAGAGGAGATGGTAGAGTATGGATCCCAATGGGGCCTGGTCAAATGGTAGAGGAGAGGTAGAGGGTAGGGAGAGGGTAGAGTATGGATCCCTATGGGGCCTGGTCAAATGGTAGAGGAGAGGGTAGAGGGGTAGAGGAGAGAGGGTAGAGTATGGATCCCAATGGGGGCCTGGTCAAATGGTAGAGGAGAGGGTAGAGGGTAGAGGAGAGGGTAGAGTATGGATCCCAATGGGGCCTGGTCAAATGGTAGAGGAGAGGGTAGAGGTAGAGGAGAGGGTAGAGTATGATCCCAATGGGGCCTGGTCAAATGGTAGAGGAGAGGGTAGAGGGTAGAGGAGAGGGTAGAGTATGGATCCCAATGGGGCCTGGTCAAATGGTAGAGGAGAGGGTAGAGGGTAGAGGAGAGGGTAGAGTGTGGATCCCAATGGGGCCTGGTCAAATGGTAGAGGAGAGGGTAGAGGGTAGAGGAGAGGGTAGAGTATGGATCCCAATGGGGCCTGGTCAAATGGGGATATGATGATATTTAGGAAACATCCTATTTACACTACCAGTCAAAAGTTTGAACACACCTACTCATTCAAGGGTTTTTCTTTATTTTTTTACTATTTTTTTTTACATTGTAGAATAATAGGTGAAGACATCAAAACTATGAAATAACACATATGGAATCATGTAGTAACCAAAAAACAAATCAAAATGTATTTTATATTTGAGATTCTCTCAAATAGCCACCCTTACCTTGATGATAGCTTTGTACACTCTTGGCATTCTCTCAACCAGTTTCATGAGGTAGTCACCTGGAATGCATTTCAATTACATAAATAATAATATGCCATTTAGCAGACGCTTTTCTCCAAAGCGACTTACAGTCATGTGTGCATACATATACAGAAGTTAGCCCTATTTGGTAAAATACCAAGTCCATATTAAGGCAAGAACAGCTCAAATAAGCAAAGACAAATGACAGTCCATCATTACTTTAAGACAGGAAGGTCAGTCAATACGGAAAATGTCAAGAACTTTGAAAGTTTCTTCAAGTGCAGTCGAAAAACCACCAAGCGCTATGATGAAACTGGCTCTCATGAGGACCGCCACAGGAATGGAAGACCCAGAGTTACCTCTACTGCAGAGGATCAGTTCATTAGGAGTTACCAGCCTCAGAAATTGCAGCCCAAATAAATGCTTCAACTGTTCAGAGGAGACTGTGTGAATCAGGCCTTCATGGTCGAATTGGTGGAAATGTGTCCTTTATTCTGGAGTCCAAATTTGAGATATTTAGTTCCAACCGCCGTGTCTTTGTGAGACGTGGTGTGGGTGAACGGATGATCTCTGCATGTGTAGTTCCCACTGTAAAGCATGGAGGAGGAGGTGTTATGG
>NW_025533855.1:352500-355000 GCF_020615455.1 Coregonus clupeaformis
TGTGTGTGTGTATGTGGTTTAGACGGTGTGTGTGTATGCGTACAAGTGCATCATTGCGACAAGTGGATTTTTTTGTTCGCACTAATGGCATCTTTAGCGAGACTGTTACGATGGAAACCACGTTACCATGGAAACGCAGCCTGTCTCTATGAATTGGAAGTATATCTCTCCCTCTCTCAGCCTCTCTCTCTCTTTTCCTATCTCTCGCTTTCTCTACCTTTCTCTCCCGACCTGACAGTGCAGCTGATGCGAGTTGAGAGGTGTACAGATCAGAGAGAGCGAGTGAAAGGGAGAGAGAGAGAAAGGGCGAGATTAGAGGTGTGGGTTAGAGGTGAGGAGTGGGAGCAGAGGAGGCATTTTGGGGAAATGGAGTCATGAAGCAGAGAGCAGCAGCTGTGAGAACTGTTGCTCTGAAAGAGAGAGGAGGATGTGTGTAAATGAATAGACAGAAGGATGGATGGAGAATTAAGTGGGGCAAACATTAAACTGAAAGAGTAAGTAGAGGGTAGTTGGAGAAAGAATTGCTCACACAATTGGGTGGAATGGAGAGATGGAGTGAGAAACGGGTGAAAAAGTATGATATCGAAAGAGTTCAGATTGAGTCAGTAACAACATAGTTGGAGGAGAGAGCGAGGGAGAGTTCTGCTCCAAATGTATTTGGGGGAGAATATAAAGGAGGAGAGAGAGTGAGAGATTGATTATGCTCTTGTAAGTGCTTTTGGCATTATTGGAACAATGCTGTCCTCCCAATCCAGCCAATTTGAATTAACATTGCGGAGAGAGTGATTGAGAGAGAAATGGAGAACCTGGCAAAGAGATAGCAAGAGAAGGGCAACGGCGGATGCTGAACGAAGGGGCGCTTTGGCAGTCAGACAGAGAGGGAGTGCGTGAGGGTCTGGAAGGAGGACAGAGAGATGGATAAAAAAGAGGGGGTTTTAAGTAGGACGGGGATACAGTGAGCTCCAAAAGTATTGGGACAGTGACACATTTGTTGTTGTTTTGGCTCTATACTCCAGAACAAATGTCATACCCCCAAGACATGCTAACCTCTCACCTTTAAAATAACTGGGGAGGTTAGCATTTTTGGGGGGGTATGATATTTATGCCTCTGTAACTTTCTCACTTATCATTATTAACAATTCATTCAGGATTATCCTTAATCATGGTAGCATCCACATTAATGTAGATGTGTTTAGAAACATATTCTATTCTTATTTATAATAAAGGTGACTCCAAAATTACACAATATATTATTTACCATTAATTTCTATTGGCCACAAAATAATCTGAAACACAACCAAAACAAACAGCAAATGCATCCAACAAATGTGTAGAGTCATAAGCTTGATGTAGAATATGGGACCAACTACTAAACTTTTGACTACTTAAATACACATATAAGTGAATTTGTTCCAATAAAATGTGGGGACTATGTACAGAAAGTGCTGTAATTCCTCACAAGGTTCACCTGATATGGATGTAAATACCCTCAAATTAAACCTGACAGTCTGCACTTTAACCTCATAGTCATTGTATCATTTCAAATCTAAAGTGCTGGTGTACAAAGCCAAAACAATACAAAAATGTCACTGCCCCAGTACTTTTGTAGCTCACTGTAGATGGTTAGAGACAAAGAGAACAAGATAATGGTAGGGTGTGGAAGAAGTTCCCAAGAGATGGAGAGACACAGAGAGAACGTGAGGATTTGAAACAAGGATGGGTAGATGGTAATGGAAGAAATTGTAGAAAAAAGGTGTGAGGGTCTGGTGGAGGAACCAGAAGAAGAGAGTGAGGGATGGATGGAGACAGAGAGAGAGAGCGAGAGAGCGAGAGAGAGAGAGGTTGGTGAGAGTGTGAGGAGCTGGAAGAGGAGCAGATGGGAGGTAGAGAGATTGGAGACGGAGAGAGAGAGAGAGATGGATCTAAAGGGACAGAGAGCAAGATGGGCGGAGAGATAGATGGAGGACAAATGCTACTGTACACTCACAAGGTTATGAGCATTTGTCTAATTTGATTCCTATTGCAAACTCACCTCCCTCCCTCGCTTCTCTCCCTCCCTTCTCTCCCTCTCTCCCTCCCTCTCCTGACTGCTGGCTGATTGAGGAGGAGTGACCCTGGACATATTGACTGAATCAGCCAGACAAATAAAACAAACATTAAGTGGTTTTTTAATACTGTATGGGAATATATTACTCACAGGATAATACGCTGAACTAATTTAAGTGAAAAGCCATAGATGGACGGCTGGCCTTTTTTGCTAAATGAGATTTGGTCATTTAATGGGTAATTTAGTATTTGTGTCGTGAATGATTCATTGCTTTGTATTTAACGGAGGGTTAAATGTGTGTGTGTGTGTCTGTGTTAGTAACTGTGTATATTTGAGTTTTGGCTTCACACACGCAAATTAGCAAAGAGTTGATGAGGGAGAGTGGAGAACACACGGGCCTATGAGCATAACACCACTGTAGCGATGATCTCAGTGTGCTTGGAGGCCAGGGGG
>NW_025533855.1:357500-389564 GCF_020615455.1 Coregonus clupeaformis
AAGAGCATGGAGTATAGAGGGAGAGGTGGAGAAAAGGATACATGTGGAAAAGTGGAGAAACAAAAGCTTGGCTTGAAATACAGAAGCATTTTTAATTAATTCTCAAAGAGAGACAGATTATCCTATTGTAGATATTCAATTTTCTATAGCTCCTGCATACAAGCATCTTGTGGGAGTTGATAGTGTCAATATGTCAAAGTGGCTGTCATTGTTGAAAAACGACTGTACATTATATTTTGCACTGGCATCCCTAAATTCACTGTCATGTTGACGCAACCCCAGTTTGAATGTGAACTTGTCTTCCTGCTCAATGACAGAGAGAGAGAAAGCGTGTGAGAGAGGTATAGTGGAGGTGGCTGCCAGAGGCTTGTCTGTACTGTGCCACAGCTGGTGAGACAGTGTGCAGTCACAGTGTGGGAGAGGAAGTGCAGCCTCACTCCAGCGTCTGTGCTTCTCTTTGCCCGACTGCCGCTGTTAGGGGAGGAGTGGGGAGATGGAGGGATGAGCCAATGGATGGATGCAGGGGGTGGGTTGTATAGGGTTTGAATAATATCACATTTTGATAATAGTGATGATAGGAATATAGTTGTTTAGCAGATGCATTAATCCAAAGAGAAATTCCATGGTGACGGAATTACGCTGAGACTGGGCCACATACAGCATGCTGAATATGTACTAACTTTAAGTCGCTTTATGAACTGATACGCAAAACGACGCCGGATTCAAAACGTATAATTTTTTGATTTTTTGCTACAAATAGAATGTTATTTATATGTTGGATACAATCTTCCCAGCTCTACAGATTTTGCTGCGAAGAGAGATTCATTAGATCATTTGTTTTGGTACTGTCCATTTGTAGCTTGTTTTTGGTCGCAGGTCCAGGAATGGCTGTAGGATTGCAATATTTACCTGGAGCTAACCCTGCAGATAACACTACTGGGTAATCTGAAAAGTCATAGTCAATCGATCAATACTTTTAGCAAAAACGTTTATTTTCAATTTACAATCTGTAGAAACAATGAGAATAGAAGGGTTCAGAACTTTTGTGAAACATCACAGAACAGTTGAAAAATATATGGCAAATAGAAATCCAATATGGATAGTTAAGAGATCGATGGGAGGTGTTGAATGGAGCTGAAGGTTGGGACTAATAACAACTAACAATAACTAATAACAACAAGATAACTAATGTAAAGCATACTGTGTCCATAATAAGTATATAGGTTATAGGTTGAGAGCTTTTGTTGAAAGAGCACAGTTTGAAAGATATGGCATATAGAAGCAAACCGGATGGACATCATGAAAATGATCAGAGAGGTTGAGGGTAGAGGAAGTTCAGGAGTAAAACAAACAAAATATAATTATTGTAAAATTGACTGTGTCCATCAAATGTATATAGTATGTATAAACTGGAAGTAGAGGCCTTAGCGTTGTTGTTCACTAGTTTACTCCAATTAGGAAGGGGTGGTGGGGTTGGAAAGTAATAAAAGGGAAATATATTTTTTAAAAGGATATGTGTATATATATGTATGTATGTGTATATGTATGTGTATGTATGTATGTATGTATGTATGTATGTATATATATATATATATATATATATATATATATATATATATATAAATATATATAAACTAAACAAAAAAGAAACGTCCTCTCACTGTCAACTGTGTTTATTTTCAGCAAACTTAACATGTGTAAATATTTGTATGAACATAACAAGATTCAACAACTGAGACATAAACTGAACAAGTTCCACAGACATGTTGTAACGATCCCGGCTGTCTGAGTCGGGTCCTGGTCGTAATCTCCAGTTTCCCGAGGGTTCGGGAAACGCTCCGGGAGCGCTCTGGTTTCGCACCTGCTTCCCATTAGCAATCTGCACACCTGGGCCTAATCAGCACCTTTCTTAGGCTCTGGCCCAACATCCAGTTCCTGCCGGATCGGTAGCATGAACAGTAGGTGTTCTGTGTATCAGTTTAGAGCGTTCTAGCATGAGTTTTGTTATTTTGTACTTTGTTGAGTTTTTGTGTTCTTACCTCGTTTTTGTTCCACCTGCAGTCACCACGTCCGGAACCCTTCACCTCACTCTGCCTGATGGTCGGCGGCTGCCGAGCCATCACTGGACCCAATACAGCACCCCCAACTACTCAACCACGCCGCCTCGCTCTGTCCCTGGATTATACTGCACCTTTTTGTCGTATCTAATAAACCCTCACCTTCGTTCAACTCTCCCTTGTCCTGGTCTGCTTTTGGGTTCTGGCTGAGGGAACTGTGACAGACGATCCGGCCAAATATGAACCCAGCGGACCTGGACTCTGTTCGCCATGCCATTACCCAGCAGGAGAAGATGTTGGGCCATCATAGCATGGTACTACAGGAGATCGCGTTGTCAGTTCGGAACCTTTCTACCGGCCTGACGGAGGTCCAGAACCAACGCCAGTGTCCGGTGGAGGACTCACTGCAGTTTCACCCATCTCGCCTGCCGCTTCTGAAGTTGTGTCCCTCCTTGAGCCCAAGGTTCCGGCGCCGGATAAATATGAGGGGGAGCTGGGAAGATGCCGTTCCTTCCCTTATGCAGTGTGGATTAGTGTTCGATCTACAGCCCTACTCTTATGCCACTGACAAGGCAGGATAGCCTTTTTTGATTGAGTTGCTGCGTGGTCGAAGCGCTGGAGTGGGCTTCAGCCGTTTGGGAACGACAGGATCCCTGCATGGCTTCATACCAGGGGTTCACGGCCGAGATGAGGAAGCTCTTCGACCATTCCGTCCGAGGGGGGACGAGCTAGGCGTCTGTTTTCTCTTCACCAAGGAACTGCATGGCGTGGCCGACTTCGTGATCGAAGTTCAAGACGTTGGCTGTGGAGAGTGGGTGAGAACGAGAGTCTTTGCAAGCGGCCTTTTACCAGGGCCTGTCGGAGCAGCTCAAGGATGAGTTGATCTCCTATCCGGAGCCTAGTGACCTGGACAGCTTGGTAGTCTTGTCTATTCGGGTGGATAATCGAGTCCGAGGAGCGAAGGAGGGGAGAGAAGCAATGGGGGTCCGTCCAATCGATCAGCTTCTCAGTTCCCAGTCGGATCGGGTGGTGGACCAGAACCGTCGATCATTCTCCACCACTAAGGATTAGTGGAGAGGACCTCTCTCCCGATTCTGAACCCATGCAAGTGGGGGCGCACGGGTTAACCAAGGAGGAGCGTCAACATAGACGTAAGACCAACTGCTGCCTCTACTGTGGTCGCTCGGGACATTACATCTCCACTTGTTCCCCGGCGGTCGTCAAACTGCCCGGCTCGCTAAAGTTGGGAGGACTTTTTAGCGAGCCAGTTTCAACTCCTCTCAGTACCTCTGTCAGACCCCGCTTCCCGGCTACCCTTGTGAACAGGAATCAGAGCTTAGCGCTTAACGCTTTTATCGATTCAGGTGCCGATGGAAGCTTTCTTGATGCCGAGTTGGTGGAACAGCTGGGAGCTTTCCAAGGAGCAATTGCGGAAGCCATTAGGCGACCACTCTGAACGGCAGTAGTCTGGCACGTATCCACGATGAGGACGGAACCGGTTAAGATGCCGGTTGTCGGGGAATCATTCGGAGATGATTTCATTTTTCATTCTGCCGTCTTCCCATGTTCCTCTGGTCCTTGGATACCCCTGGCTGAAGGAACACAATCCCACGTTCGATTGGGCGACGGGCAAGGTAACGAAGTTGGAGCCTTGATTGTCATGCTAACTGTCTCAAGACTGCCTGCCCCCATTCGGTTCCCAGTCAGGTGATTGAGGCTAAACCCCAGATTTGTCCCTGGTTCCCGAGACATATCACGATTTGGGGGAAGTTTTCAGTAAGCAGAAGGCTCTGTCACTTCCTCCCACCGACCATATGATTGTGCCATCAACCTGGTTCCTGGAGCTGTCTACCCCAAGGGAAGGTTATACAGTATCTCCCGACCTGAACGTGAGGCGTTGGAGACCTACATCAAGGAGTCCCTAGCTGCTGGTCTCGTTCGTCCCTCGTCATCACCCCTGGGGGCAGGATTCTTCTTTGTGGGAAAGAAGGATGGCTCTCTTCGACCGTGTATTGATTATCGGGGTTGAATGACATCACGGTCAAGAACAAGTATCCCCTGCCCTTGATGAGTTCTGCCTTCGACTCCTTACAGGGTGCTACGGTGTTCACCAAGCTAGACCTACGCAATGCGTATCACCTGGTCCGGATCAGAGAGGGGACGAGTGGTTGACGGGTTTCAATACACCGATGGGTCACTTCGAGTATCAGGTGATGCCGTTTGGACTGACCAATGCTCCAGCGGTATTCCAGAGTATGGTGAACCACGACGTCCTGAGAGATATGATCGGTCTCTTCGTGTTTGTTTACCTGGATGACATTCTGATCTTCTCGAAGGAACCTTCCGACCACGTCCAGCATGTCCGGCAGGTTCTGCAGCGTTGTTGGAGAATCGTCTGTTCGTGAAGGGCCGAGAAGTGCGAGTTTCACGCCCACACTACATCCTTTCTCGGGTACATCATCTCCAGGGGTGAGATTAGGATGGATCAGGAGAAGGTTAGAGCGGTTCTGGAATGGGTCCAGCCCGGTACGAGATTGCAACTCCAGAGATTTTTGGGGTTTGCGAATTTCTACCGCAGATTCATCCGGGATTACAGCCGTGTGGCCGCTCCGTTAACTGCCTTGACTTCCAGTATCAGGACCTTCAAGTGGAATCCGGAGGCGGATCGAGCGTTTCTGGATTTGAAGAGGCGATTCACCAACGCACCGATTCTCTCTCAACCGGACACGGCCCGTCAGTTCGTCGTTGAAGTGGACGCGTCTGATGTGGGAGTTGGCGCCATCCTGTCGCAGCGATGCTCCACGGACAGTAAACTCCATCCCTGGCGCCTACTACTCTCGTCGCCCTTTCGCCTGCAGAGAGGAATTACGATGTGGGTAACCGGGGAGCTTCGCGGTGAAACTTGCCTTGGAGGAGTGGCGCCACTGGTTGGAGGGGGCGGAGCAACCGTTTATTGTCTGGACTGACCACAAGAATCTTGCTTACGTGCAATCAAGCTAAACGTCTCAACTCCCGTCAGGCCAGGTGGCGTTGTTTTCGGACGATTCAAGTTTGCCCTGACGTTCCGACCTGGATCTAAGAACGGCAAGGCGGACGCCTTGTCCCCGGATGTTCTCCAAGACGGAGGGAGAGTGGGTCCAAGACCGAGACTATTCTCCCCCGGAACTGCGTCGTGGGAGCAGTGATGTGGAAGATTGAGGAGGAGGTGCTGGCGGCCCTTCGGACTCAGCCCGGTCCCGTAACGGTCCACCCGGTCGGTTGTTTGTGCCTGAGTCGGTTCGTCCTGCTGTCCTCAAATGGTCCCACGCCAGCAAGATGGCTTGTCACCAGGCGTGGCTCGGACTATGGCGTTTCTTCGCAGAGCGTTTTTGGTGGCCTGCCATGGCCGAGGATACTCGGGGTTTTGTTGCTGCCTGTCCAGTGTGTGCGACAGAATAAGAGTACCAATCGGCCCAGCTCTGGACTACTTCACCCCCTTCCTATTCCCGGCGTCCATGGTCGCACCTCTGGCCCTGGACTTCGTCACGGGGTTGCGGCTTCTGAGGGAACACGTCCGTTCTGACTATCGTTGGACCGATTCAGCAAGTTCGCCCACTTTGTGCCTATTGCCAAGCTTCCCTCTGCCTCGGAGACGTCCGAGATCCTGGTTAGGGAGGTTTTCAGGGTCCACGGTTTGCCCAGTGATATCGTTTCCCGACCGTGGCCCTCAGTTTATCCCTCTGCTGTCTGGAAGTCCTTCTGTTTGGCCATTGGAGCTACAGTCAGTCTCACATCTGGTTTTCACCCCCAATCCAATGGTCAGGCGGAGAGAGCCAACCAGAAGATGGAATCCACGCTACGCTGTCTGGTCTCTTCCAACCCCACCTCCTGGGCCTCTCAGTTGCCTTGGGTTGAGTATGCCCACAATACTCTCCCCACATCTGCCACTGGGATGTCTCCCTTCCAGTGCCTGTAGTGGCTACCAACCTCCTCGTTCCCTTCTCAGGAGAAGGAGCTCTCAGTGCTGCCTTCTGTTCAGGCCCATATTCGGCGTTCACCGGACCTGGCATCGGGCCAGAAAGGCACTCCTTAGAGGTTTGGACCGGTATCAGCTCCAGGCGAATTTCGTCGCCGGATACCCGCTCCCACCTATACCATCGGAGATAGGGTTTGGTTGGCCATACGGGATCTTCCGGTACGGACTGAGTCTAGGAAGTTGTTACCGGAGTTTATTGGTCCGTTTGTGGTGGAGAAGGTGATCAATCCCAGTGGCAGTGCGACTCAAACTACCGAGGACGCTCAGAGTCCATCCCACCTTTCATGTCTCCTGCCTCAAGCCTGTCTTCCTCAGTCCTCTGTTGCCTCCTCCGCCTCCTCCTCCTCCTCCTCGGATGATCGGAGGTGGTCCTGCCTGCACACGGTGCGCCGCATTATGGATTCCAGACGGCGGGGCCGGGGTTTCCAGTATCTCGTGGACTGGGAGGGGTATGGTCCTGAAGAGAGGAGTTGGATTCCGCGGCGACAGGTCCTAGATGCGGATCTCATCAGGGACTTTTTACCCCCAGCTCCATCCTGGCGCTCCGGGGAGTCCGGCCCGGTGGCGTTACAGCCGGAGGGGGGTACTGTAGACGATCCCGGCTGTCTGAGTCGGGTCCTGGTCGTAATCTCCAGTTTCCCGAGGGGGCTCGGGAACGCTCCGGGAGCGCTCTGGTTTCGCACCTGCTTCCCATTAGCAATCTGCACACCTGGGCCTAATCAGCACCTTTCTTAGGCTCTGGCCCAACATCCCAGTTCTGCCGGATCGTTAGCCATGAACAGTAGGTGTTCTGTGTATCAGTTTAGAGCGTTCTAGCGTGAGTTTTGTTATTTTGTACTTTGTTGAGTTTTTGTGTTCTTACCTCCGTTTTTGTTCCACCTGCAGTCACACGTCCGAACCTTCACTCCACTCTGCCTGATGGTCGGCGGCTGCCGAGCCATCACTGGACCCAGTATGCAACCCCAACTACTCAACCACGCCGCCCGCTCTGTCCCTGGATTATACTGCACCTTTTTGTCGTATCTAATAAACCCTCACCTTCGTTCAACTCTCCTTGTCCTGGTCTGCTTTTGGGTTCTGGCTGAGGGAACTGTGACACATGTGACTAACAGAAATTGAATAATATGTCCCTGAACAAAGGGGGGGTCAAAATCAAAAGTAACAGTCAGTATGGAGTGGCCACCAGCTGATGTAAGTACTGCATTGCATCCCCCTCATGGACTGCACCAGATTTGCCACGTTCTTGCTGTGAGATGTTAGCCCACTCTTCCACCAAGGCACCTGCAAGTTCTGACATTTTCTGGGGGGAATGGGCTAACCCTCACTCCTCCATCAACAGGCCCAGATGTGCTCAAGGGATTGAGGTCGGGTTGATGGCATGGCAGAACACTGACATTCCTGTCTTGCAGGAATAACAGAACGAGCAGTATGGCTGGTGGCATTGTCATGCTGGAGGGTAGGTCAGGGGATGAACTGAGGAAGGGACACATGAGGGGAGGAGGATGTTTCCTGTAATGCAAGGGTTGAGATTGCCTGGAACGACAACAAGTCAGTCCGATGATGCTGTGACACACCGCCCCAGACATGACGGACCCTCCACCTCCAAATCGATCCCGCCTCCAGTGTACAGGCCTTGGTGTAACGCTCATTCCTTCAATGATAAACGCAATCCGAATCACCCCCTGGTGAGACAAACGCGAACGCCAGTGAAGAGCATTTTTGCAGTAATGTTGTAGACGATGGATTTGTGATTAGGTGAGTTGTTGCCTTACAACAGGCCTACAAGCCCTGAGTCCAGCCTCTCTAGCTATTGCGGAAGTTGAGCACTGATGGAGGGATTGTGGTCCTGGTGTAACTCGGGCAGTTGTGTTGCCATCCTGTACCTGTCCCGCAGGTGTGATGTTGGATGTAGATCCGGTGCAGATGTTGTTACATGTGGTTGCGTGGGAGATATGGCGTCTCCCTGTAGCGCGTTTAGGCGTTAAAGAGGAATTGCAATTATGTTGGGGGACATCTGCAGTCATGCCTCCTTGCAGCATGCCTAAGGCGTACGTTCAGAGATGAGCAGGAAACCTGGGCATCTTTCTTTTGGTGTTTTTAGAGTCAGTAGAAAGGGCCTCTTTAGTGTCTAAGTTTTATAACTGTGACCTCAATTGCCACTATAAGCTGTTGGTGTCTTAACAACCGGCACAGGTGCATGTTCATTAATTGTTATGGTTCATTGAACAAGCATGGGAAACAGTAGTTTAAAACCTCTTACAATGAAGATCTGTGAAGTTATTTTGAATTTTTAGAATTTTGAAAGAAGTTGGAAAAATTTGGATTATATATATTTAGAAAAAAACATAGGGATTGGAAGTGATGAAGACAATTAATTGATGGAAGTAAATCTATCTGCAATCTATTAAAGCCGATTACCCAAAAAATAAAAATAATAATAATATTAAGTAGTTGGGAAATTAGGGTAGAACAATTACGTGAGACACTTTAAAATGATAAAATAAAAAATTGATTAAAGTTAGCAAACATAGAACTATGAATAAGATACTTTTAACAATCACTGAAAATGTAACAAAATCACATTTACAGGAATAACTGTGCAAATACAAAGTTTGGTAACAGAATAAAACTGAGGGAGTCTTTACTATAATTCTGTTACCAAACTTTGCACCTGCACAGTTTTCCCAGTAAATGTTTATTTATTTACTGTGTAAATTGTTCAAAGTAGTCATTGTGCATAGCGTTTGTCACGATCGTTTACTGATGAGACAGACCAAGGCGCAGCGTGATAAGCGTACATTTTATTACGTACTTAACACGACACAAAACAACAAACAAACGATACGTGAAGTCCTAGGTTACACAAAACAAACCTTTACGGAACAAGATCCCACCCAGACTGGTGCCAAACGGCTGCCTAAGTATGGTCCCCAATCAGAGACAACGAGCTACAGCTGCCTCTGATTGGGAACCACCCTAGCCAACATAGATCTAACATCTAGAAAACACAACATAGAAAAATATGACATAGAAACTCCAAACCCTGGCTCAACATTTAAGAGTCCCCAGAGCCAGGGCGTGACAGTACCCCAGCAAGGCGCGGACTGCGACCGCGTGCCACACAAACACAACAGGGTAGGGGGCCGGGTGGGCATTCCGCCTCGGAGGTGGATCCGCTCCGGGCGTGACCCACCACTTTCTCTCCACCTCCCCGTTGCGCCCCTGGTCTGGTCTGGCACCGCTGACTGGAGCTGGACCCGACGACGGTGGATCGATCTGCTACAGGCTGGACTGGAGCCGCTGACGGAGCTGGACTGGGCACGGTGGAGCGGATTGTCTGGCTCGAGTGGATCCGCTGGCCGGAGCTGGACTGGGCACCGGTGGAGCGATTGCTCTGGCTCCGAGTGGAGCAGCTGACCAGTGCCGGACCAGGCACCGGTGGAACAGGCACGGGCCGGCGGACTGGACACACGCACCACTGGCGTGCGGGTAGCAGGAGCGCCGGACCGGGCTGACGACGCGCACCACTTGCTTGGTGCGGGGAGCAGGAGCGGGCGGACCGGGCTGACGACGCGCTCACTGGCGGTGCGGGGAGCAGGAACGGGCGGACGGGTGGCGACGCAGCACCACTGGCCTGGCGCGAGGGACAGGAACAGGCCGACCGGTGCAACGCGCACCACTGTCTTGGTGCGACGGACAGGAACAGGCGGGCTGGACTGGGAACACGCACCACTGGCTGGTGCGGGAGCAGGAACAGGCCGGACCGGGCTGGCGACGCGCACCACTGGCTTGGTGCGAGGGGCAGGAACAGGCCGGACCGGGTTGGCGACGCGCACCACTGGCTTGGTGCGAGGGAGGAACAGGCCGGACGGGCTGGCGACGCCTGCACTACTGGCTTGGTGCGAGGGACAGGAACAGGCCTGGCTGGACTGGGGAACACGCACCACTGGCTTGGTGCGGGGAGCAGGAACAGGCCGGGCTGGACTGGGGAAACACGGACCACTGGCGTGCGGGGAGCCGAACGGCCGGGCCGGACTGTGGAGGCGGACTGGAGGTCTGGAGCGAAGAGCTGACACAACCCGTCCTGGCTGAATGCCTACTTCCACATAATACGTGAGAGGCATCATCACAGGACGACGGGGCTGTGCACTCGTACTGGCGCTACAGCACGTGGCACTGGCGCAGGATATACGGGACCGAGGAGGCGTACTGGAGACCACGAGCGTTGAGCCGGCACACCCCGTCCTGGCTGAATGCCCATCTTTGCACGACACGTGCGTGGTGCTAGCACAGGACGTACAGGACTGTGCCGGAACACTTGCGGCACAGTACGTGGCTCCGCATAACACGGAGCCTGCCCAGTCACAGCTTCCCTAGCCTGAGTACGGGGAGTTGGCTCTGCTCTAACCCTAGGGCTCCGCCAACCACCCTTTAGCCCCCAAAAAATTTTTAGTGGGGCTGTCTCTCGGGCTTCCTCCTCGGCCGGTACCCTCTCGTTGCCGCTGCTCCTCTCTATGCGCGCCTCCACAGCCCCCGGAGCTCGATCCATTCGGCCTGAATCTCCTCCCAAGTCCAGGATCCCCTTCCCGTCCAGGATCTCCTCCCAGGTCCAGGCTGTCTGTTTCTGGACACGCGCTTTAGTCCTCTTTTGGTGGGATCTTCTGTCACGATCGTTTACTGATGAGACGGACCAAGGCGCAGCGTGATAAGCGATACATTTTATTACGTACTTAACACGACACAAAACAACAAACAAACGATACGTGAAGTCCTAGGTTACACAAAACAAACCTTACGGAACAAGATCCCACCCAGACTGGTGCCAAGCGGCTGCCTAAGTATGGTCCCCAATCAGAGACAACGAGCTACAGCTGCCTCTGATTGGGAACAACCCTGACCAACATAGATCACAACGATCTAGAAAACACAACATAGAAAATCCATGACATAGAAACTCCAACTGGCTCAACAATTTAAGAGTCCCCAGAGCCAGGGCGTGATAGCGTTGTATAGTTTGTTAAAAACTTTGTTTGGCATACATTTGAACAAATCTGAGTCTTAGCGTAATTGTGTTACCATGGAAAGTAACTCGAAGTTAACACATATTCAGTATGCTGCTTATGCTTGGCCCATTGCAGTAAATGAACCTACCATTCTGGTGTTGGAAAGCACCCTGATAGAAGATAATTTAACAAGTATATCTACGGGGTCAAGTCCTGGTCACTCTATTTTTATTATAGCTATAAAGGTTTGGAAGGATCTCTTCAATGTTTTACATCATTTAGTTTTTATTCTACACTGTCCCATTTCATTAAAAATATAATTTTAGATTTCATCCATGTGTATGTCAGCTATAACAAAGTAACCCTCTTTTCACTCTCACCCTTTCTCCTGCTATCTCTTCTCTCCCCCGCTCCGTCTGTTCTTCTTTTCAAATTCATTTCAAAGGTGAACTTTATTGGCTTATTGGCATGACTGCTGTGTTGCCAAAGCAGATGAACACTGGATCAGCAGCACATCACTGTAGTGCAGTCTCCTTTAATCCCCCCTACACCTCTCTCCTCTCTCTCTCCCTCTCTCTTCCTTTCTCTCTCTCTCCCTCTCTCCCTCCCTCTCACATTCAGGTTCAAAAAGAGTCTTTATTGGCATGACATGGTTATAACACGTAGTCGTCCGGTGTTAACACACAGCTAGTGCAATAACGACAACCTCTCTCTCTTCTCTCACTATGTTCTGTCTTTCTCTTTTTTCGATGTTCTCTCTTTCTCTCTCCAATAATACTTCTCTAAGTATATTGTCTGTGTACTGTGCAGTATGTGTGGAGAGAGAGAAAGAGAGAGATATGAGGGAAGAGAAGAGAGAGGAGAGATGAAGAGAGAGAGAATAGATGGGGTGGGAATTAAACATTCTGATGGTGGAAAAGGAGGTTGCTGGGTTTATGGGTTGATGACATATAATGGGCCATTGTTCCATTTACATATTGAGCTAGTATGTGTGTGTGTTGGAATGGGAGACAGAAAAGGAAAGATATGAGAGGTGTCCTGTTGTCCCACTTCACAGACAGAGTCAGACAAAGACAGAGAGTTAACATGGGAGCGATACCAAACAATTCCCATGAGTCCAGTGGCAGGTTTGATGCTCTCCCACCAGAACCTAAAACCACAGCAGACACATGCCTTGTAGGAGTTTTGTCAGCCAGCCATGGCCCAAGGGCACGTATGATGCCAGTGTCACGTCTGGCAGAACGAGGGGACACACACACACAGGACAAGCGACTCCTGACCATGGCATGGCAAGGGGGGCCGTGGTGGTAGCAGTGATTTAAAGAGGAGGAGGAGGGGTCTTGGGTGGCTCTGGACAAAGCAAAGTGAGAGGCAGTTAGGGAAGGAGGATGGAGTTGGTAGATTGAAGGCTTATTGTCTTACCTCCTGTCTTGTAACATGTTCTGCTTTGGAAATACTCCTGTCATGCCAATTAATTTTAATCGGGCTAAATGGAGGGAAGCACGGGGGTAAGGGAGAAGCTGAGAGGGAGGAGGAAGAGAAGAAAGAGAAAGAGGGTGGTCTTTTCACACTGACGGTGACGGAGAGCGTGTTACAACATATTGCCTAAAAAAATAACACACAGAAAGGCTGCCCATGAGGTGGGGGATGTGTTCTGGGTGCAGGGTTAAGGGTGGAGGGCTGACCACTGCCCTGCTCTGCCTAGTGTGTGTCTGTGTCTGTGTGTGTCTGTGTGTGTGTGTGTGGGGTGTGTGTGTGTGTGTGTGTGTGTGTGTGTGTGTGTGTGTGTGTGTGTGTGTGTGTGTGTGTGTGTGTGTGTGTGTGTGTGTGTGTGTGTGTGTGTGTGTGTGTGTGTGTGTGTGTGAGAGCGAGCTGCATTGAGGCAAACTCGTGTTACCTCCAGCTCTGTGGGTGTGGCACGGGGCAGTGTCTGTTAGCGCAGCGACGTCCCGAGTGTGAAGTGGTGCGATGCGGCCACAGCATGACCATGGCTCAGGGCCTGGTGTGGTAGAGAAAGAGGACAGGTGACATTTAGGATGAGGGCAGAAGAGAGGTAGTGGAAAAAAAGAAAGAAAGAAAGAAAAAGAGAGAGAGAGAGAGAGAGAGAGGGGGGGAGGGGGGGGAGAGAGAGAGAGAGAGAGAGAGAGAGAGAGAGAGAGAGAGAGAGAGAGAGAGAGAGAGAGGACGTGCAGCAAGGGAATGACATTGGCCGCCTGTTGAAAGGAAACTAACCTGCTGTAAAGACCAGGATTTTGAGTGCATGTCAGACCACAGGAGATGTTGTGGGGCGATCAGTGCTTCTGCAGCTTTTTTTTATTAAGACAGAGCTGGAACGTCAAACTGCTGCAGCCCTCGGTGGGTTGCCGTCTAAACCTAGACAAGAAATGGGCCATAGAGAAACGATCTGTGTGTGAGTTAAGTGGTTCGGGTTTCAGTCAGCTAACGTCTCATGTCGAGAGGCAAAACAAAGAGCTCTCTGTTTTTTTCTTTGGTCTTCCGTTGTTCCTCTTCTATTTTCCCTGGAAGGGCTGCTGCGACGGTGGTTACATTATAATCAGAATCATGTTAGGGGCAAAATTAGTCAAATATTTTGAGACTCAAGACCTGGGATTTTTAATTAGGGTTCAAAAGTTGTTAGAATAAGGTCAGCACTAATTAGGTGATGGTCTGACAAATA
This sequence comes from Coregonus clupeaformis, assembly GCF_020615455.1. NCBI lineage: Eukaryota > Metazoa > Chordata > Actinopteri > Salmoniformes > Salmonidae > Coregonus > Coregonus clupeaformis. Next base: position 371,253 of record NW_025533855.1, read on the forward strand.
TGAGAACTAATTAAGTCTGCATGTGTTTGATTAAAGATAAGGAGGTTTTTATGATAAGAAATATGAAGCATGAGAGCAGAGAAGAGAGAGGAAGAGAGGCAGGTCTGATTGAGGTAGAGATAATACTGAGTGAGAGAGCTGGAGAGAGACAGAGAGAGAGAGACAGAATGAGACACAAGTGATTTTTTGATTATATATTCTGAGTGCATTATTTGTGTTCATATCAGCATGTTTGATTGGACGATTCTGTTAGCTATAATGTACTTTATGAGTTGTTTTTTGTGTGTGTATCCTGCACTGTAGATTTTAAACAAGCTAGTCTTCTAGCAAGACCTAGCGGGTTCTCTTTCCTCTCCTCTCTTGCTCTGCTCACTCTCTCTCTCTCTCTCTCTCCCCGCTCTCTCTCTCTCTCTCTCTCTCTCTATCTCTCTCTCTCTCTCTCTCTCTCTCTCTCTCTCTCTCTCTCTCTCGCTCTCTCTCTCTCTCCATCTTGCTCTCCTGCCTCGCTCTTGCATCTCTACCACATCAGGCAGCAGAGCAAGTCAATTAGCAACCCCTCGCTCACTTTATAATATATATAATAATATATAATTGCTCACTATATGTCCGCTGCAGAGAGACAAGAGAGAGAATTAGAGAAAACGATTTTTGATCAGTCATGGAAATAAAGTGCTGAAAACATATTGGCTCACTATTTAAAAAAGAAGATAGAGAACAAGCTGGATGAAAATACAGGAGTTTTGGCGCAGGTACTGCCGACTAGCGCTAGGTAACGTACCTAGAAAATATGTACAGTGGGGAGAACAAGTATTTGATACACTGCCGATTTTGCAGTTTTCCTACTTACAAAGCATGTAGAGGTCTGTAATTTTTATTCATAGGTACACTTCAACTGTGAGAGATGGAATCTAAAACAAAATCCAGAAAATCATATTGTATGATTTTTTAAGTAATTAATTGCATTTTATTGCATGACATAAGTATTTGATCACCTACCAACCAGTAAGAATTCCGGCTCTCACAGACCTGTTAGTTTTTCTTTAAGAAGCCCTCCTGTTCTCCACTCATTACCTGTATTAACTGCACCTGTTTGAACTCGTCACTGTATAAAAGACACCTGTCCACACACTCAATCAAACAGACTCCAACCTCTCCACAATGGCCAAGACCAGAGAGCTGTGTAAGGACATCAGGGGATAAAATTGTAGACCTGCACAAGGCTGGGATGGGCTCAGGACAATAGGCATGCAGCTTGTTGAGAAGGCAACAACTGTTGGCGCAATTATTAGAAAATGGAAGAAGTTCAAGATGACGGTCAATCACTCTTTCGGTCTGGGGCTCCATGCAAGATCTCACCTCGTGGGGGCATCAAGATCATGAGGAAGGTGAGGGATCAGCCCAGAACACAGGCACTCCGGACCTGGTCAATGACCTGAAGAGAGCTGGGACCACGGTCTCAAAGACAACCATTAGTAACACACTACGCCGTCATGGATTAAAAATCCTGCAGCGCACGCAACGTCCCCCCTGCCTTCAAGCCAGCGCATGTCCAGGCCCGTCTGAAGTTTGCCAATGACCATCTGGATGATCCGGAGGAGGAATGGGAGAAGGTCAGGTGGTCTGATGAGACAAGAATAGAGCTTTTGGGTCTAAACTCCACTCGCTCGTGTTTGGAGGAAGAAGAAGGATGAGTACAACCCCAAGAACACCATCCCAACCAGTGAAGCATGGAGGTGGAAACATCATTCTTTGGGATGCTTTTCCCTGCAAAGGGGACAGGACTGACTGCACCGTGAGGGAGGGGATGGATGGGGCCATGTATCGCGAGATCTTGGCCAACAACCCCTTCCCCTCAGTAAGATCATTGAAGAACTGGGTCGTGGCTGGGTCTTCCAGCATGATAACGACCAAAACACACAGCCAGGGCAACTAAGGAGTGGCTCCGTAAGAAGCATCTCAAGGTCCTGGAGTGGCCCTAGCCAGTCTCCAGACCTGAACCCAATAGAAAATCTTTGGAGGGAGCTGAAAGTCCGTGTGCCACAGGAGACAGCCCGAAACCTGAAGGATCTGGAGAAGGTCTGTATGGAGGGAGTGGGCCAAAATCCCGCTGCAGTGTGTGCAAACCTGGTCAAGACCTACAGGAAACGTATGATCTCTGTAATTGCAAACAAAGCTTTCTGTACCAAATATTAAGTTCTGCTTTTCTGATGTATCAAATACTTATGTCATGCAATAAAATGCAAATTAATTATTTAAAAAGTCATACAATGTGATTTTCTGGATTTTTTGTGTTTTAGATTCCGTCTCTCACAGTTGAAGTGTACCTATGATAAAAATTACAGACCTCTACATGCTTTGTAAGTAGGAAAACCTGCAAAATCGGCAGTGTATCAAATACTTGTTCTCCCCACTGTATATATTTCTTATTTACTTGGAGTCAAACTATCAATATAATATTGTCCAAAAATAATATTGCGATATGCTAACTGTATCGGTTATCTTCCCCCTCAACACTACTGTCAGGGCTGCTGGCTGCTGCTGCGAGGAGGGCACACATCTGCATCATGTCTGTTCCTGACAGGCACCAATCGGCTGTGGGTTAGCAGCTGTGGCTGGCGCGTGCCCCGACTCCTGGCCACGCTGCTGCTCACTCACTCTGCAGTCTGCACCAGGTCACAGCCCACCAGCCCTCCATACTCACCTTCTCTCACTATTCTATTGCTCTCTCTGACTCATTTCTCTCCCTCCTTAATTTTCTCTCATTCCCTCTCTTTACCCTCTTCATTCCCTCACCCAGCACCTCTCTGTCTCCATCTCTCTCTACCTTTATCTCTCGTGTTGTTCCCTCTCTCCTCCTATTATTCAGCCTCTGTGTTGTTCCATCTCTCCTCCTGTTGTTCAGCCTCTGTGTTGTTCCTCTCTCCTCCTGTTATTCAGCCTCTGTGTTGTTCCCTCTCTCTCCCCCTAGTTATTCAGCCTCTGTGTTGCAGTCCAGTACAGTAGACTGCAGTGGCTGCTTGGGACAGACAGAGACACACTCCCCCTCCTTAGGCATTTTAATGTGTGCTAATCGATACCCCAGCGCTCTGGGAGGTGATCATTGGACTGACCTTAATTATTGTTGCTGTAAATGGAAGTGTAGTCTTTATTTGGCTCTGGTCCTTTCTCTCTCCCTTTCTCTCTCTTTCTCTTCTCCTCTTTTTTTTTGCTAATGAAAATTCTGCAGACCTCTAGCTCTCGGAATGACTGCACGGGCCAGTACATTAACACTGCTCTTAGAAAGAGAGGAGGGAGCTGCAGGGGATTATGTGGAGGAGGGGGCTGAAATTCAATATAACTGTGTCTGGCAGTAATTTCACTGGAATAAATGGGAGCAGGGAGTGGGAGAGGAGATAGAGAGAGATCACAGGAGAGAGGGACATGAAAAAGAAAGTGGCAAAAGGGGATGAGATGGGATGAAGGTAGTGTGTAGAGGGACAAATGGACGAGGGCTAGGGGTCAATCGTGGCTTAGTGGAGAGGAGGGTACAGTGGAAATGTATTATCCAAAGACTTGCAAAACACTGACTTAGACGTGGAATATACTGTTGTGGAGTATACTGTTGTGGAATATACTGTTTATTCACGGTTATTATGTACATGTACTGTATATCATATATAAGTGACAAACACACACAGCATACTTATTCACCCCTTTCCGCTGTGCCATTTCAATGGTATAGTCTGATCTCATTCATGCGGAAACAAGGTAACGGATCAACCCATGTGCGTCCCTGGGTTGTGGAGGTTAGGGCTTTGATGTTGAGTGAAGCACGGATTCCTAAGCCAAAGAGATTTCAATACCCTGCCCCGGCTGACAGATACGTCTGATTTTACACTCTGACGCACTCTGACGCACACAGAAAAACACGGCCGCGCACACACACACACACACACACACACATACAGTATTGGGGAAAAAACTGCAGAGTGTTGTCTAGATAACTCCTCTCCCTTGATTACAGTCCAGTTCAATATTAAATGTAAATGTGTAGCATAGCATTACTAACCCCGACTCTTCTGTTCCCCCAGGATGACAACTCTATGTTCTTCCAGTTCGCCCGGCCCATCGAGCAGCAGGCCTCGGTCATGCTCAACATCGATGGAGGAGTACGACTGGTACATCTTCTCCATCGTCACCACATACTACCCCGGATACCTGGACTTTGTCACCAAGGTAACTCCCACCAACACAAGCCCTCATGACAGTGTAGCTCTCTTTTCACCCCTTCATTTGAATACTGCCACCAGGGCAATCGATGAGCAGATTCTAACGTCACTGTAGACTTATAGTCTTAACTTCTAGGATAGTGGTAGGAAGGCAACTACTAAGCCGACGGCTAATCTCAACATGTTCATGTAGTCAGGAAGTGTCAGTAGGTATTTAAATACTGTTACGTCGAGAGCAATCAGATTGGCCTTGTCAAATAGCCCTTCAGCCCTCTCACACACCTCTATCTTCCTCCATGTCGTTGAACACACTTTTTGTGATAACTCAATATTACAGATGATCATGCCCAACTCTATCTCTCAACCACCTAACCTCTTCCTCCCTGGTCTCTCCATCCCTTCCTGTACCCTGTAGATCCGGAGCACCATAGAGAACAGCTTTGTGGGCTGGGAGCTGGAGGAGGTTCTGCTGCTCGACATGTCAGTGGATCGATGGAGACTCTAAGATCCAGAACCAGCTGAAGAAGCTGCAGAGCCCTGTCATCCCCTGCTGTACTGCACTAGGAGGAGAGCCAACACCATCTTCGAAGTGCGCCCACCCGTAGGGATCACGGGCTACGGCTGCACCTGGATCGTCCCCTCGCTGGTGGCTGGGGGACGCTGAAGTGATCCTGCCGGAGTTCCCTACAGGTTGGTTTGGAATAACTTCTATGTGATTTATCTCCATTTAAAGTGTGTGATTGGTTGTTGTTTTGCTGTTGATTTATAGTTGGGAAGATGTGGGACCAGGTAGCTGGTACTGATCAAATCCTAACCTGAAATCCATGCACGAAATGCTAATTTTTTGGCAAAATCTTACATTGATATTTCTGCATGATTTACTGATAAATGGAAGTTAGTCGCGCATGTCAAATTGACAGATATGGCCCTTAATAATTTGTTACCATGTCAGCTATGTAAATCATTTGATGTGTGATGGTCGAGTGGGCGTATTGTACATGTTTTTCTGCAGGTTTTAACTGTCCCTTGAGTAGATTTGTCCTGCACATTAGGCAGTGACAGATGGGAGATACTGCATGAATTAAGGGTGTTTTTGTCAAACTGTCAAAATAAACACTTCAGTTTATCACTGTTTGATGAATTTACAGTATAGGCCTTACAGTAACCTTCAGAATGTGAATTGTCTCACGAAGTTCATATTGCTAGCACATATAGGCCTACACCTTTAATGGAGACACTTACCAACTAATTGAGAGTAAAAATAATGTGGTACGCGACATAGTTAAGGCCTGGTGTTTCGCGATGGTTCAGTGTGCAGCCAAGGTGCACGCTAACATGCTAATTTGCTAACAGACACGCTAAATCCTTTTCGGCCATGTTTGATGGCCTCCAATCCTCATAGGTAGTAATTCCCACTGATGCATTCCCTTAAGTGGCACTCTGGGGAGCTACAGTATCTCACCTCCTCCCCCTTTTCCTCCCTCCTCCTCCTCCCTCCTCCTCCTCTACTCCCTCTCTTCTCCTCCTCTGCCTCTAACCCTCTCTCTTTCGGAATTAACTTAAACACACTTCTCTTGATTGCACAGATATTGCTAACATTTAGCATGTGACTCCCTCTAATCTTACATCACAGACAATAATGAGCTGTCTGGCACTAATGGCCTGGTTTTGTAATCAGGTCCCCCAATCAACAGTTAGAATGAGAAGGAGGGGAGGTTGAGTAGAGGCTACTGCAGTTCGGAAATGGAAGGACAAGGGGTCTGGTTCTCAGATCACAAGAGCTCATATACCTCCAAGTCAACGCCACTGACCCCATCTTCCTGTTTACCCCATCGCCAAGGGAGATGAGATTGTCTATTTTGTTGCGACATTTTCCTCATGTCCTGAGATGGAATGTCCCCATTGACTGCCAACCAACCCTTTCCACTAGCATGACACTAGTTCTATATTATAATTTTTGTAGGGGGTGAATATAAAAGCCCTTGGAGAAAGTATCAACAGAGTGTGACATTAGATATGGTCCTGGAAGGACTGAGCTGTCATCCCAGTGTCACAGATTCTGCCGAGGCTGCTCCTCCCTCCTTGCTCGGGCAGGCCGGCATTCGTCGTCCCCCTGAGTGCTAGCTACTGCCGTTCGATGTTATCAGTGTTTGTTTAGTTTTGTCTGTATTGTTTAAGCACCTGTTCGTCGTTATGTTTAATTGTTTCCCTTATATTACCCCTGTCTCTCATCAGGACATTGTGTGCTGATTGTTTTCCCCTTCACGGTTGTCATTTTAGTGAGTGGGTTATTTCCTCCCCTGCGTGGAGTTATTTCTGTGTTCTTTTGGATCCTTATCGGATTAAAGTACGTGTCCGAGAGTTCTGTGTCCCTGCGCCTGACTTCTTTTACCGCATCTCACCGACAGTCGTGACAGAATCACACACCTTAACATGGAGGTCAGCAGGAGCGACGGCACCGACTGGATCACTTCGAGGAGCGCGTCCTACAACAGGCAGCGATGCTCCAAAATTTGGTGCCGCTATGGATAACGTTAGGAACACTTTGGGACGATGGGAGAGAGGAGGTTTGCCCACATCTCCTCCAACGATACCACCACCATCGGCTACTCTATCGCCTCACATCCGGAGTCCAGTGGGATTCGGCTCTCGGTCCCGAGGGCTTATGATGGCACCCGCAGCGGGTGTCAGGGTTTCCCTGCTCCAGGTGTCAACTTTACCTGGCAACCATTCACCCGGCACCCTGGGATAGAGAGGCGTGTCCGCCTCATCTCCTGTCTGTCCGGCAAGGCACTGGAGTGGGCCAACGGCCGAGTGGGGAGGGATAGATGCCGCTACTGTGAACTATACGGAGTTCACCCGCCGCTCAGGGCAGTGTTCGATCATCCCGGAGGGGAAGGCGCGGTGAGCGTCTATTCCACCTCAGACAGGGGAGGAGGAGCGCGCAGGAATTCGCACTGACTTCCGGACTCTGGCTGCCAATTCGGGATGAAATGAGAGGGCCTCACCGACCACTACAGGTGTAGCTTAAGAGAGGACGTTCGTCGAGAGCTGGCCTGCAGGGACACCAACCTAAGCTTCGATCAGCTGGTGGACATGTCGATTCGCCTGGATACCCTGTTGGCTGCCCGCGGACGTCGGCGCTGGGGCCGTCCATTCCATCCCCAGCACCTCCCGGAGCCGAGCCCTATGGAGCTTGGGGGGTGCTGTGATAGTAGGGAGGCAGGAAGGAGGGCTGTCCCCTGCACCAACTGTGGCCGCCGAGGACACACGGGGTTCGGTGCTGGGGAGGGTCTCCTCCGGATTTGAGGCAGCAGGCAGCGCACTGATGAGTCATTCCCAGTGAGTAAGGTCCCAACTCACCCAGAGCTCTCTGCTGTTCATATGTGTATCCAAGCTTATGTTTCAGAAGTTTCTTCTTACTTCCCAGCATAAGGCGCATTTAGTCTTAGGGCAGCTGGGAATTTTATCGATCGCCATTTCTCATATAAGTTAGGAATCCCTATATCACAGTCGATGTGCTCCCTATCCATGCCCTAGATAGCCAGCCTTTGGGGTCGGGATTGATTAGGGAGGTCACAGCGCCACTGAAGATGAAAACGCAGAAGGGTCATGAGGAGACTAGACAGTTGTATTTAATTGACTCTCCTGTGTTTCCAGTGGTGTTGGGACTTCCTGGTTAATATCTCATGACCGCAACATTTCATGGCAACAGAGGGCTCTCAAGGGATTGTCTGATCAGTGTGGCCGGGCGGTGTGTAGGTGTTTCCCATAGGGGGACGGGAGAGTCCGAACCAAATGCCCACAATGCACATTCCTCCTGGGAGTATGCCGATTTGGCAAGCGCCTTCTTAAGAAGGCGACTCAATTACCACTCTCATCGACAGGGGGATTGTGCGATAGACCTCCAGGTTGGCGCTGCGCTACCTCGGAGCCATGTGTATCCCTCTGTCTCAGGAGGAGACGGCTGCTAGTGGAGACATACGTCGCCGAATCCTTGAGACAGGGATACATCTGGCCATCCACTTCTTCTGCATCCTCAAGTTTCTTTTTTGTGAAGAAGAAGGATGGGGGTTTACGCCCGTGTATTGATTACCGTGGTCTCAATCAGATCACTATTAAATACAGGTATCCTCTCCCTCTGATTGCTAGTATGACGGAGTCATTACACGGGCGTGCTTCTTCCACAAAATTGATCTCAGGAGCGCTTACAACCTGGTGCGCATTCGGGAGGGAGATGAGTGGAAGACAGCACTCAGTACCACCTCGGGTCACTATGAGTACCTTGTCATGCCATACGGTCTAATGAATGCTCCTTCAGTCTTCCAATCATTTGGCAGATTTTCCGGGATTGCATGGACAGGGGGGTAGTGGTGTATATTGATGACATTCTGATATACTTCCGCTACACGACCGAGCATGTGTCCCTGTACGTCGGGTGCTGGGGTAGACTGTTGGAGCAGTGATCTGTATGTGAAGGCAGAGAAATGTCTGTTTTTTCCAGGGAGTCCATCTCCTTCCTGGGACACCGGTTGTCCGCGTCAGGGGGTGGAGATGGAGATTGACCGTTGTTTTCAGCCGTGCGTAATTGGCAGACTCCAACTACAGTAAAGGAGGTGCAGCGTTTTTTTAGCACATTACTACCGGAGGTTTATCCATGGGGGTTTTGGACAGGTAGCAGCTCCTATTACCTCCCCGCTAAAGGGGGGCCCGGTGCGTTGCAGTGGTCGGCTGAGGCGGACAGGGCGTTTAGTCATTTGAAGGACCTGTTCACCTCGGCTCGGTGCTGGCACATCCGGATCTCTTTGGTGTTTCCAAGTCGAGGTGGATGCGTCCGAGGCGGGGATCGGTGCTATACTGTCTCAGCGCTTGGGCACGCCTCCAAAACTCTGCCCCTGTGCTTTCTATTCTAAGAAGCTTCAGTCCGGCGGGAACTGACGTGGGGACAGGGAGCTGCTAGCTGTGGTCCAGGCCCTGAAGGTGTGGGAGAGACATTGGCTTGAGGGGGGCTAAATCCACCCTTTTCTCATTCTGACTGACCATCGTAACCTGGAGTACATCCGGGCAGCGAAGAGACTGAACCTCGGGCTAGGTGGGCCATGTTTCTTGCCCGGGTTTGTCTTTACAGATCACGATATCCCAAGGTCACAGAACGTTAAGGCAGATGCCCTGTCCCGACGATATGACACAGAGAGGAGAGGTCCATTGAGCCCACTCCCATACTGCGAGTCTTGTCTCGTGGGCACCGGTGGTGGTGGGGGGAGGTGACTACTGAAATCGAGCCGGGCGTTACGTACCGACCATTCTCCCCAGAGTGTCCAGAGGGACGGAGGTACGTAGCCGAGGTCCGTGACCGACCGATTTATTGGGCTGACACGTCACCCTCCTCTGGTCATCCCTAGTATTGGTCGGACGGTGCACTGTCTTAGCGGGAAGTACCCGGTGGCCCACCTTAGCTAAGGACGTGAGGGTTTACGTTTTTCTTGTCAAGGTGTCGCCCAGTGTAAGGCGCCTAGACACCTGCCCAGAGGGAAGTTACAACCCTCCCGTTCCCACAGCGGCCGTGGTCTCACCTGTCTGTGGATTTTGTCACGGACCTTCCCCCCTCCCAGGGGAATACCACAGATCTTGGTCGTGTGGATCGGTTTTCTAAGGCCTGCCATCTCATCCCTATGCCAGGTCTTCCTACAGCCCTACAGAGGCGCCCTGTTTACTCACCCGGCACTACGGGGTGCCTGAGGATATAGTGTCTGATCGGAGTCCCCAGTTCACCTCTAGAGTGTGGAGGGCGTTTATGGAACGTTTGTGGGTCTCGACTCAGCCTTACTCTCGGGTTTCCACTCTGAGAGTAATGGTCAGGTGGGGGAGAGTAAACCAAGATGTGGGTAGGTTTCTGAGGTCCTACTGCCAGACCGGCAGGAGGAGTGGTCGGGTATATCCTGGGCAGAGATAGCCCAAAACTCACTCCGCCACTCCTCCACTAATCTCACTCCCCCTTTCCAGGTGTGTTAGGCTATCAGCCGGTTCTGGCACCCTGGCATCAGAGCCAGATCGAGGCTCCTGCGGTGGATGAATGGTTTTCATTTTCGGAGGAGACATGGAACGCTGCATACGTCCATCTGCAGCGGGCCATCAGGCGGCAAAAAGGCGAGCGCCGATCGCCACCGCAGTGAGGGTCGGTTTATGCAGACGGAGATCGGGTCTGGCTCTCGACCAGAAACCTGCCCCCTTCACCTCCCTAGCCGGGAAGCTGGGCCGGCGGTTTGTGGGGCCATTCCTAGAGGAGATTGAACAAGGTATGTTATAGGTTACAGCTGCCTGTGAATTATCGCATTAACCCCTCGTTCCATGTGTCTCTCCTCAGGCCGGTGGTAGCTGGTCCACTCCAGGAGAATGAGGTACGAGAGGCCCCTCCGCCCCCACTAGACATCGAAGGGGCTCAAGGTACTCAGTCCGTTCCATCGTGGATTGAGGCGTCGGATGGGGGTCTGCAGTATCTCGTAGAGTGGGAGGTGAATTCCGGAGGAACGGGTGCTGGGTCCCCTAGGAGGGGACATCCTAGATCCCCTCCCTGTTGACAGAGTTCCACCGGGAGTCACCCGACCCTGCTCCGCGTCCTCTGGCCGTCCCGAGGCCGGGGTCGGGGTACTGTCACGGATTCTGTCGAGGCTGCTCCTCCTCCTTGCTCGGCAGGCTTCGGCGTTCGTCGGCCCCGGAGTACTAGCTACCGCCGTTCGATGTTATCCGGTGTTTGTTTAGTTTTGTCTGTATTGTTTACACCTGTTCGTCATTATGTTTAATTGTTTCCCTTATATTACCCCTGTCTCTCATCAGGACATTGTGTGTGATTGTTTTTCCCTTCACGGTTGTCATTTTAGTGAGCGGGGTTATTTCTTCCTGCGTGGAGTTATTTCTGTGTTCTTTTTGGATCCTTATCGGATTAAAGTACGTGTCCGAGAGTTCTGTGTCCTGGCGCCTGACTTCTTTTATCGCATCTCACCGACAGTCGTGACACCCAGAGCCCCCGTGGGTCTACAGGTTGGATGCTGTCTGTCTATTTCTGTCCAGTTGCCTGGTAATGGATTGGCCAGTCCCTGTCAGCGGGCCGAGCAGACAGAGAGGGCGTGAGGATGCAGTTTGACTGAGAAGAGAGGAGAGGGTGGCTGTCAGTGGTGTGTGGGGCAGCCTCATAGTGTGTTTAGCCCCTTGATTGAGTCCATTGCGTGCAGAACCACTCTTCCTCGCTCTCTTTCTCTATCTCCCCTTCTGTCACTGTCTCCTCTGTCGACTGTATATTATGGATCTTCTCTCTCTATCTGCTCTCCCTTTCTCTCTATCTGATCTCCCTTTCTCTCTATCTGCTCTCCCTTTCTCTCTATGCTCTCCCTTTCTCTCTATATGCTCTCCCTTTCTCTCTATCTGCTCTCCCTTTCTCTCTTTCTGCTCTCCCTTTCTCTCTATCTGCTCTCCCTTTCTCTCTTTCTGCTCTCCCTTTCTCTATACCTGCTCTCCCTTTCTCTCTATCTGCCTCCTTTTCTCTCTATCTGCTCTCCCCTTTCTCTCTATCTGCTCTTCCTTTCTCTCTATCCTTCGCTCCCTTTCCTCTCTATCTGCTCCTTCTCTCCCTCGCTCTCCCTTTCCTTCGCTCCCCTTTCCCTCTATCGCTCTCCCTTTCTTTCTTTCTGCTCCCCCTCCCTATATCTGCCTCCCTTTTCTTCTGCCCCCTTTCTTATCCTCAATATATCGTTTCGTCCCCATCCCTCTTGCCTCTCTATCCACCCCGTCCTTCTCATTTTGCCCTAATTTAGATCCCGTGTGTATGACGAAAAGGATTACGGTGGAGGGCTCCGGTGGCGTGATGGGGTGGACGTCATCGCCATGGCAAACTCCACCATGATGCTGGACAGAGGGGCACACACGGATGAAGTCTGAGTGACGGCGCCTAAGACAAGAAAGGGCATTGCTGGGAACCCCAACAGTCAGGAAAGGGAGATCACATCAACCCCATGAAATCGAACAACTTCAACATCTGCACACACAAAGAAGTAAAACACATCCCCCCCCAAAACAGCCCCCCCGCCTGCTGGCAAAACCCACACCGACCTCCGTGTTTGAACTCGTTGCTAGATGGGAGAGGTTTTAATTGGTCAGTGTAGCCGAGAAAGTAGTGCGCTGTGGGAACTGAGCGGTGGTGTGTATTCCCTGGGGCAGTTCCACCATTGCGTTTTGGCATGCATGTTGGGGAGATTTGGGAAACAAAGAGTGGTAAAAATGTAATAGGGTGGGAGTGGAGGGAAGTGATACGGAGCACGGGGAATTCTCTCACGCAAATTCTGGGTGCATTAGATGTTTTTTTACGCAACAAACGCCGAAGCCAACTGAATCTAGCTACTTTGGAACTTGCCGCTGTATAGTTCACAGGAATGCTGTAGATGTCATTTCAGCGTAGCTTTATGTTATGTGGTATTTGTTTGCCACTGCTCCAGTGCTTTTTAGATATGGGCACACTAATCCTCAGTATATGTCCTCCCGTAATAGCCCAGCGCCTCTAACCCATTGTTTATAATCAACTAAGCTGTGCTTTGATTAAATCACGCTGAACCGATCTCAGATCATGCTTTGGTTTTACTTGAAAAACCGTTGTGTTGATAACCCTGTCTTCAGGGAGTCAATGAGCTGATTAGCATTAAGCCCACAGATAGACAGATAGACCTAACAATCATTCCTCTACGGAAGATATATAGCACTATGGGAAGTAGGAGATCAGCCAGATGGGATGGAGGAATAGATCCATAACAGCCATATTAAATGTATCGCATGTTATTCAGTCAATTTTTATTTATCGGATAAAAAAGATAAAGAATATGGCCCCTACAAATCAAATCAAATCAAATTGTATTGCCACATGCGCCGAACTATTCAATAGGTGTAGATTTAGTGAAAGGCTTTATTAGAAGCCCTTAACCAACAATGCAGTTCAAGAAATAGAGTTAAGAAAATATTTATAAATAAACTAAATTAAATAAAAAACACAAAATAAAAAGGCTGTATACAGGACACTGAGAATGTATAGGTTGGGAAGGTGGTGCCAGACTTGCCGCCCCCGGTACACTGGCTGTGCAGTAGAAGAGAGAGACAGTTATGACTTGAGTGATGGAGTTTGACAATTTTTGGACCTTTCTCTGACAATTACCAGAGAGTCTGGATGGAGGAAGCTTGGGTCCAGTGGATGCTTCTAGGAAGTAACCCCAGCTGAAACAGGAAATATATGAGGATACTTTGCTGTACGGCCTCATTTTTTTCTTATTGAATCCGGGAGCGTTAGAGGACTGATTGTGGTAGAAGTAATGTGTGGAAAAACATAATTAAATCGATGCGAGGGTTTTGTAAGGATGGAAATAAGGATATAGTGAGGTGGTGGGTTTTTTATGAAATGAATGGATATTTTTTATAAGGGAAATATTGTGGTCAGTAGAAAAACACACATGGAAGACATTGAATTTGACTTTTACCTGTACTTTTAATAGAGGTAGAGAATAGTATGGATGTTCAGTTAGTGAACCAGAGACATGGATAGTAGTTTAAAAAGCGACCCTGACCACCTAAAGGAATGTTACATGTTTAAATGAGCTTTTGGAAAAGGGGTCAAGTGCTTTTAAGTGTTTGTGGAAATGTTTGAGAGATGACCGAATGGTTTGAGAGCTTTTGGCGATGGAGGAGGTACATTATTTATATTATTACTTATTTAAAAGAGTGAGAACAGGTTTTCATTTACAATGAGACTGGCCAAGATAAAGCAAAAAGTAGAAAAATAAAAATACAATAGTTATGGGGTAAAAAACATATGAAATAAACAGAAAATATATATACAGGATGTAATTATGGAGGTAAGGAATAAATAGGTAGAATATGAATAATAAATAGTATTATAACTGGAATGCTAGATATGCAAGAGATTATGTAAAGAGAACTGGGGTGCCAAAAAGAGAAAAAATAAAAAAAAAAGGTAGTGGGTGGGCTAAGTTTGATGGGGTAAGGGAGGGGAAGGTGACCCTGACAACTGATGCAAAGGGGGAGATAAGAGTCTCCAGCTTCAGAGAATTTTTGTAATCGCAGTATTGGCAGCAGAGAATCTGGAAGGAATGGGAGGTGTGTGGGAATGACCAGAGAGATATACCCGCTGGAGCCAGACTACGGGTGGGTGCTGCTAAGGTGACCAATGAGTAAGATAAGGCGGGATTTGCCAGTGTTAGTAGATGGCTGGTGCAGTGGGTTGACGACAACATGAGTGAGGACCAGCCAACAAGAGCGTATACGTCACAGGGTGGTGGGTAGTGTATGGGGGGTTTGGAGACAAAAGGATGGACTGGGTGATGAGACTGCATCCAATTGGTTGAGTAAGGTTGGAGGCTATTTTGTAAATGACATGGAAGTACGGAGGATGGTAGGATAGAGCTTGTACGAGGGGATGTTTGGAGCATGATGAAGAGGCTTTAGAAATAGGAAGATTTTAGATTAACTTTGGATGGAGATTTTGGGGAAGCCTGGAAGTTGAGTTTACAGCCCAATTCAGAACCGATATTTGTAGGGATCCACATATCTAGGATCAGATGCGAGAGTGGTGATTGTGAGTCGGGTGGGGGGTGCTGAGCAGCGTTCGAATGAAAAGTATGATTTATTTTATTGTGTTTAAGAGAGGAAGGGTACTGCGGGGATGGTTGTATGGCATTGTAGCTCGCTTGGAAGTTTGTTAACACAGTGTAAAAGGGCCAGATGTATAAAAATGTGTGCTTGCGAAGTGACTGAGAGTACCAGCAGTGAAGAGGAATATTGAATACACGGAGAAAAGTGTGCAAGAATTGAAACGACTCAGAGACTGCCATAGGTCCAGACAACAGGCCCTCCGATTTGAATATGAACTCATCTGAGAAGAGTTGGAAAACCAGTGAGGCAGTCATTTGAGAAACCAGAGGCTATTAGTTGCCAATAAGAATGCGGGGTTGACAGAGCCGTAAAGCTTGAGGCGAGAAGAGAGAAATATTATCAATGGGTTATAATATCGTTTAGGACCTTGAGCGGGTTGAAGTGAGTGACAGCTCGGAAACCGATTGCAGAGAGGAGAAGGTATGGTATTCAAATGGTGATATCTGTTTGTTAACTTGGCTTTCAATACTTTCGGGAAAGGCAGGGAGATGGATATAGTTGTAGCAGTTGGGATTAGAGTGTACTCCCTTTGAAGAGGGGGACGACTGCGCAGCTTTAATCTGGGGATTTGTTGGAAGGAGGTGAAAGACAGTAAATGGGGAGCAATTTCCCTGGCGGCTAGTTTAGAAAGAAAGGGGTCAGATTGTTTAGGCCCAGCTGGATTTGTAGGGGTCTAGATTTTGTAGCGCTTTAAAACATCAGCTGTTGAATTTGGAAGGGAGGGGGGTTGCAGCAGAGGGTGCAGAGTTGGTTGGGGTAGTGGTGGGTAGGATGGAAATATGGCAGTAAAAATGGGAAATTTCGACTATTGTAGATTTATCGGTGGTGATAGTGTTCTAGCCTCAGTGCAGTGGGCAGCTGGGAGGAAGTGCTTGACTCTCCATCGACTTTTACAGTGTCCCAAAACTTTTTGGAGTTAGTGCAAGGATGTAAATTTTGTTTGAAACGTTAGCCTTTGCTTTCCTGACTGCTTGTGTATATTGGTTCTAACTTCCCTGAAAAGTTGCATATCAGAGGGGGCTATTTGATGCTAAGCTGTACGCCACAGGATGGTTTTTGTGCTGGTGCTAGGGCAGTCAGGTTTGAGGAGAAACAAGGGAATGTTTAGTTGTAGTTTTTGAATGGGGAAGTTATTTGGAGATTGAGAGGAAATTATTTTATGGAAAAAATCAGATCCTCTACTGACGGAATGAGATATATATCAGGATAGGGCCAGGTAATTAAGGGAAGGGCTTTATGCAAAGTTTATGAGCAGTGAGGGGTGGCGCTTGACGGGACTCGAAAGTGGGCAAAAGAGGATGAGATCCTCGGTTGAAGACAGCTGAGGGGGTATTTAGAGGGTTAGTGTTATGAGGATGATACTATGGAGGGTATATGTTTGATGGATTTAGGGTTGTGGACTGGTAGGTTATGGATAATTTGCGTGAGTGAGGTATTAGTTGGATTGTAGGATGGTTGGGGTATTAATATATAATTTAGGGTACTAAGTAAAACTCGAGATAAATTGGGGGAATAATTCACATATGGTGTCAGGGCACAGCTAGTCTGTGGTAAGTGGCAACAGTGAGAGACTTATTTCTCGAAAGGTGGATTTTTAGGAAGTAGAAGCTCAAACTGTTTGGGTACAGACCTGGATAGTGGATGGAGCCGAGATCTACATTGAACTCACTCCCTTTGCAGTTTATCTAGACGGAAAATGTTATAGTTGGGGATGGAAATTTCAGAATTTTTGGTGGCCTTTCTGAGCCAGGATTCAGACACTGCTAGAACATCAGGGCTATGGAGAGAAAAGTAACGAGTGAATAACCAAATTTAGGAAGTAGACTCTGATATTTAAAAGAAACCAAGACTTTAGCGATTACAGAAGATAAATGATAGCGCTCTGGGGAGTAGGAGGATATTGAGGGCTGTAGGGCCTGGGTTAGCCTCAATCACCAGAGGAACAGAGGAGGACTAGAATAAGGATACGTGCTAAAGGCTTTAAGAACTGGTTTTAGGGGGGTATATAGGAATAAAGATGGAAAGATTAGGGATTATGTACAGACAAGGATATGGAAGGTTATATGAGTAAAGTGGAGGTAAAACTAAGTTGGGTAGCAATGAAAGAGATAGTATTAAGGATCAATTGAGGCTGAGGTAGGGGAGGGAATAGGGTAAGGAACGGCAGACTGTTTTTTTTTTTCTTTCTTTCTTTTTTCTTTCTTTCTTTTTCTTTTTTTTCTTTCTTTTTTTTTTTCTTTTTTCTTTTTTTCCCTTCCTCTAAGAAAAGGATTATGATTCTGGTTAAAATAAAATTTATTAAAACCCCCATCAATATTTCACAATATTGCCTGTGTGCCCCTTTGAACTGTTCACCATACTGTAGCTACATAATTGGGACAGTGGCCTGTGGTGGTGTTAATGACCCATCCTCCCCTGGGCTTTATGGGGGTGACTAAGAGGAGGGTGTGGAGTAGGGGTTTGGGTGATTTTGCTACACACACAGAGAGAGAGAGAGAGAGAGAGAGAGAGAGAGAGAGAGAGAGAGAGAGAGAGAGAGAGAGAGAGAGAGAGAGAGAGAGAGAGAGAGAGAGAGAGAGAGAGAGAGAGAGAGAGAGAGAGAGAGAGAGAGAGAGAGAGAGAGAGAGAGAGAGAGGAGAGAGAGAGAGAGAGAGAGAGAGAGAGAGAGAGAGAGAGAGGAGAGAGAGAGAGAGAGAGAGAGAGAGAGAGAGAGAGAGAGAGAGAGAGAGAGAGAGAGAGAGAGAGAGAGAGAGAGAGAGAGAGAGGAGGGCAGTGAGTGGGAGAAGGTGGGACATAGGCAGAAAAGTTAAAATACATTTCACAGCAAAAGAATATTATCGATACAGAGAGATGGAGAGAAAGAGGGGGAGTAGGAATCAAGAGAGAAATATGGATGTCCCCCTCCCCTTCTCTCTATCACACTTGCCCTTTTCTCTCGTGAGATTATGGTTATATAGCAACGTGCAGCAAAATTGGTTTGAAATCTAGGGGTTGTGGGTACCATGACAACACACATTACATATGCTTGTGGAGTTTTGTGCGTGTTAATGTGGGTGTAGGATGGTACAGGTATATAATTCCAATCATAAATAATTTCATGTAATTGTATGAACTATACATGCTTATTAAATATTTAAGAGGAAACACTCGAATATTTTGTAAATGCGACTGGGAGACTCATGGGCGGGGAAGCACAATTGGCTCCAGGCGCTAGTTCAAGGTAGGGGAGGGAATGTCGGCAGGGATGTAGCTCAGTTGATAGGAGGGAGTGATGGTTGAAACGCCAGGGTGAGGGATTGATTTCACGCAGTATAAAAAAATATGTATTATTAACTGTAAGTCGTGCTGGATAAGAGCGCGTCTGCTAAATGACTAAAATGTAAATGTAAATGTAAATGGC
>NW_025533856.1:0-12500 GCF_020615455.1 Coregonus clupeaformis
ATCAACTTTTATGGACCGAATTCAGAGTTAGAAAACCACCCTCTGCTACAAGTTTGTTGATGATCACAAGTTTACTGAGAGAACGGAGACCAAGTAGAGACTTTCGGACAAGGTGGATGATTGTATAATATAAGGCAGTTTATTCAGAGGTAAAGATATCTGTAAATAGCGTGCACGGACCCGTTCGTCAATCTCGTAGGGAGATATCTGAGAGCGCGCCCCTAAACATTGTGTGCTGACATTTTATACAATAAAATAAAGTAGGTTGATTCTAGTAGTTCTGATCTTCTGATTGGTCCTGATGAGTTGGTCGAGGTCACCTCCATTGCATTGGCTCTGAAGTCCGGGTTCTCTGTCTTCAGATGTTCAGCCTAAGAGAAGGGGGTTTTTTGTGTGTGTGATGCTTAACAATGATGATGTGTGTGTGTGTGTGTGTGTGTGTGCGTGTGTGTATGTGTGTGTGTGTGTGTGTGTGTGTGTGTGTGTGTATGTGTGTGTGTGTGT
The DNA here is from genome assembly GCF_020615455.1 of Coregonus clupeaformis. NCBI lineage: Eukaryota > Metazoa > Chordata > Actinopteri > Salmoniformes > Salmonidae > Coregonus > Coregonus clupeaformis. The sequence goes on from NW_025533856.1 coordinate 505, forward strand.
ATGTGTGTGTATGTGTGTGTATGTGTATGTGTGTATGTTTAACAATGATGATGTGTGTGTGTGTGTGTGTATGTGTGTATGTTTAACGTAATGATGATGTGTGTGTGTGTGTGTGTGTGTGTGTGTGTGTGGGGGGGTGTGTGTGTGTATGTCCTCAGAGCAATACTCGTGAGTTTGGGAGAACTGAGAGACCTATGGCGTGGGTGTTGTCCATAGCCACCTGCTGATAAGGCCGACAAGATAGAAGTCTTTGTGCATTGTATTAAATCCAAAGGCCCAACACAAGATGGGTTATGCACAAGATTTTAGTCAGACCAAGCTATAACATAATATATTTACTACGACACTGTCCAATTCTGTATGTGGAGAAGGTAATGTCGGGGAGCTGGGGTTTGTTTTGTTGTACTTCTGGGAGGCCTTAGATGTCCATTGATGTGCTTTGGAGGGGCTAGATGGATTTCAAAATTTGGCTATGTTTTTTGCACATACAGAGGAGTCTGAAAACTCGATAAATATATGGCGAAAAAGTCGCTAAATTGGCAACACTGGCCGTAGAGGGTTAGGATTATTGTTAGGTTAGGGGTTAGGGTTTAGGGTTAGGGTTAGGGTTAGGGTTAGGGTTAGGGTTAGGGGTACACGGGGATAAAAACTCCATCGGACACCCCTGTCCAATTCTGTATGTGGAGAAGGTAATGTCGTGGGGAGCTGGGTTAGGGTTAGGTTTAAGAAAAAATTGCCCTTCAAGAGGACCAAATACACGGGCACATGTTCTCTAATTCCTATTTCTCCTATTGATACATCATAGTCCTACAGAAATTGGGAGATATACCCCAAAGAAAGATGTTATGGTTTATCCCTGAAAAAGAACAGATAAGAGTAACCTTTTCCTCCAAGAGGATAAACACCCAGACACTACCCAAACAATACATACCCTCTAATTCCCAGGCTCCTCAGAATACATATTTATGAAGCCAGGGTTATAATTTAAAGTACCGATTAAGATTGTCAGTGTCAAGGTTAAAATTAGGCTCTCATACTTTGTTTCAGACCTGTGGAATTCCTGATATCCACTTTTTAAGTCCCAAGGGGAAAGTTAGGGTTAAGGTTAGATTTGAGGCTTAAATTCAAATTAAGGTTGGTATCGGGGGTCAGGTTCAGGGATTAAGGTGGGGTTAGATTAGGATTGTGATTGGGGGTTAGGATTAGAACTGAGGTTATTATCCGGTTGAGATTAGGTTTAGGATTAGGGTTAAGGTTAAAGCTAGGGTTGGGATTGCTCCAGTTTCAGGTAAGATTAAGGTTAGGGTTCGAGCAAGGATTAGAGTTACAATCAAGGTTAGGGCTATAGTTAGGGTAAACCAAGAGGTTGGACTTAGGGTTCAAGTTAAGTTTGAAGCTTGCGTTAGGGTTAAGGTTATGATCAAGGTTAAGGTTAGGTTTAGGATGGGGGTTGAGGGTTGAGAGCTAGGGGTTGGGATTGCTCCAGTAAAGGTGAGGTTAAGGTTAGGGTTCAGGTTAAGATCAGAGTTCGGGTTAGGATTGCTCCAATTAAAAGTGAGGTTAAGGTTAGGATTCAGGTTAAGGTCAGGGTTCAGGTTAGGATTAAGATTACAATCCAGGTTAAGGTTAGGTTTAAGATTAGGATTATAGTTAGGTAAACCAAGGGGTTAGGTTTGGGGAAGTTAGGTTTGAGGCTGGAGTTAGGGTTAAAGTTATGATCAAAGTTAAGGTTAGGTTTAGGATTAGGGTTAGGGTTAAGGTTAGAGTTAGGAGTTGAAATTGCTCCAGTTAAAGGTGAGGTTAAGGTCAGGGTTGGGTTTAGGAATTAAGGATACAATCAAGGTTAGGGTTATAGTTAGGGTAAACCAAAGGATTAGGCTTGTGGTTAAGTTTGAGATTGGGGTTAGGGTTATGATCAGAGTTAAGGTTAGGTTTAGGATTGGGTTTAAAGTTAGAGCTAGAATTGAAATTGCTCCGGTTAAGGTTAGGATTAAGGTTATAATCAAGGTTAGGGTTAAGTTTTGGATTAGGGTTGGGGTTATAGTTAAAGTAAACTGGGGTTGGGATGGTTCAGGTTAGTGTTCAGGTCAGAGTTAGAAAAGTTTAAGTCTCTAATACTTTTCATTAAGGCCTTTAGGATTACAAGTACCCAATTTTTTTATCCAATAACGCTCCTTGATCTGTCTGTGTTTTAGTGACCACCCCTGGTTAGGATTCCAACCCTGCTATTCTTAACTGAGCTACTGGATGAGATCTAAAGTGGATGTATAGTGTGCTTTTAACCGACTCCTTACTTATATGATAGAGATGTTGTTTGAGTCTGGCTTCCAAGGAGTTCCTAGTTTCTCCAATATACAGTTTTCCACATTGTAGACATTCAATTCCATATACAATGTTGGTGGTCTTCAATTGAAATACCTCCCCATACTGGAGCCCCTAGACCCGACCATTTATTCTGGAATGTATTTAACTTGTCTAAAATGTGATCCACTCCGCCCCGGCTTCTCCCTGAAACCAGAGTGTACCAGCACATCTTTCAAATTTTTATTTCGCCGATATGCTGATATTACTCTGAACTGTTGGAGAATCTCCACCTCCCCTCCCTCGTCTGCTCAAATGATCCTTCACTATGGAGTTAAACCTCATAGAAGACTGTGAATATGTGGTGACAAATGGAATAATGCATCCATCATTACTAGTCCTCCCACATATAGGTTCCGTTACAGACATATTGTTCACCTCTGCTCTTATAGTGGGAGGAAACGTTTTGAGTATCCTCTGGGTCTGAGAGCCTTAAAAGAATTCCTATAGCCTCCTTGACATGTTTTTCCTGTGTACAAATCTATTAAATCTAATAAGCTGCGACTTTATCAACCCCTGTAGGTGTGTTTTGGATGAAAAACTGGATTTATGTAAGAGGGAATGGGTGTCCGTAGGTTTAAAATAAACCTTTGTTGCTAATCGCTTCAGGTTATCATTCCCCTCTACAAAAAATACCTCGGTGTCCAAAAATTCTATTCGTTCCGGCTGAACATTGTGTTTAATCGTAATTGACGGATGATGTGTATTCAGAATCTTCACAAATTCCATAAAATCTGAAAGTGAATGTGTCCATAACCCAAATATATCATCTAGATACCGTAAATACAAAATTGGAAGCTTTATACATTTGGGGGAAGGCTGATTGTTCCCATTCTGCCATATAAATATTGGCATAGGACGGGGCAAACTTCTTCCCCATAGCTGTACCATGGATTTGAAGAAACCAATTAGAATTAAATTCAAAGTCATTTCTTGTTAAACTGAGTTCCAATAGTTGTAGTAAAGCCCCATCTGGTCTATCTAGGTCTGGATATTTATGGAAGATGTTTTGATCGCTCTAAGACCCAACTTGGTGTCAATGTTGGTATACAATGAGTCAATATCAATTGAAAAAAACACAGTTTCTTGAGGCACACTAATTTCTTTCAATTTTGTCACAAATTCATACGTGTCTTTAATGAAACTTTGATGTTTCCGTGACAGAGGATTTACAAAATAATCTAAATACTCTGCTATTCTATACGATTCCCGAGCCACAGTCCGATACAATCGGCCTACCACATGGAACCTCAGAAGGAATGGTCCAAGTCTCAGGAGGTTTGTGGATTTTAGGCAACAAATAAAATTGTCTGGGACGTGGGGTATCTGGTCCAAATAGGTAAAACATTTGTTTGTCTGTAATGTAATTATTCTCATAAAGTTCTCCTAAAATCTGCCTAATTTGTCTCTGGGTCTCCTGCTGCAATGAATGAGTCAATGGTCTATAATGTTTAGAATTACTCAATTGCCTTTTCGCCTCGATCAGATACTGTGTTTTATCCAAAATAACAATCTTTGATCCTTTATCCGCTGGTTTTATAACTATGTTGGAATTCTTACTTAAGGATTTTAAGGATTTACGTTCTTGTTTTGTAAGATTATCTTTCCCTGCCATATAAAACCTAAATGTACTAAAAGAGGTAGAGTTCTCTTTGAATTAAAGTCTGCATCGTATTGGACACTCCCTCTAACCTAGGCTCCCAATGTGATGGACCAATAAATGAGTATTCTTTGGTTATCAGTATTATAATTAAAATGATCAAGTAATTTTAATTTTCTATGATAGGTATTATTAGGGATTTATTATTCTCCTAAACTGATGGGATGACTAACTTAGAAATAATGCATTCTTGACTGGGCTAATGTAGGTTGTGACACCTGGGGAGGCTGTGATTGATGTGAAGGTCTGTTTTAGGTGTAAAATAAGATAAGGATTGTGTCTTCAAATACAAGACTATAATGGTTTATTGTGATCTATGAGTCTTCCTTTGACATGGGAATGATGTCTAAGGGAGCTGGCTCTCTCTCACTATGACAGGTTGTTATGATAATCTTGTGCCTGGATTAAGTGTGTAACAAATGGCGCCCGAAGAGATGAGACCAACCCCTGCATCAACGTATTGGCTGAGAAAGTTTAAACCACGCTCAAGTCTTTACTCTAATTGGCCAGCAGAGAAGTGGAAACTTTCTGTCAGGGTATTTGGGTATTGTTTCTGAAAACAATGTGTTAGTTGTCTGGAATGTCCTGCGAAGGCATATCAGAGAGCCCGTATATACGAAACATCATATTTACCATTGAAGGTTTTTGCATTAATTAAAATAACTAAGTATACCATAGAAGTCGTGTTGACCTCTTTTGTTCCTGATACCAGATTTGAATTGACGCAACTTTGACAATTGGTGACACTCCGACGTGATCTGGTAGAAGGGACTTCGCTGGATACTGTCCGGCCCATTTGGTCAACTCTTTCATCGAACCGTGTGTTTCACAAACTGCCCGGGCTTCTAAAAGGTAGCAGATACCTGTTGTTAAATAACCAAATATCTGCACATTGGCTTTATCCAAATTAATTTTGTGAAACACCTGTCTGATGTAAGTGAACTAAATTATGAAACTATTATGAGTAGATAAGCACAATATTGTGACATGCAAAACCTTTAGTAAATGTGATGTTTAACCCATGGTACCAGAGAGTGTTGGTTCTACCGGCAAGGTCCGTTAACATACGGCTAGGTTCAGGAGACAATACTGACATCTACCGGCAAGGTCCGTAATTGCGACAATACGGCTAAGGTTCGGAAGATATAGGGAATAATTGGTTTAAGTAATTACTATCGACAAGGTTCGTAACTACAGTACGACTAAGGTTCGGAGAATTACACCGGCAAGGTCCGTAACTGAGATACGGCTAAGGTTCGGGAAATTTTAGATATAGGGAATAATTGGTTTAAGTAATTACTATCGACAAGGTTCGTAACTAGCAGTAGACTAAGGTTTGAGAATTACACCGGCAAGGTCCGTAACTGAGATACGGCTAAGGTTCGGGAAATTTTAGATATAGGGAATAATTGGTTTAAGTAATTACTATCGACAAGGTTCGTAACTACAGTACGACTAAGGTTCGGAGAATTACACCGGCAAGGTCCGTAACTGAGATACGGCTAGGTTCGGGAAATTTTAGATAATACTGGTGACTGGCAAGGTCCGTAACTAAGGGTTGCGGCTAGGTTCAGCACAGTGTTTTGAATAAAATAGACGCGCCTGTGTGCCCACATTTGATTGTGTGTGGGATATAAGTGTGTCATTTATGACTGTGTGACATATTTGACTGTGTGATAGGATTATGACTGTGTATTGTGAGTGAGTGCGATAACTGTGTACTATTTTTGCTGTGTGATAACTGTACACTACGCTTAACTGTGTACCATTTTTGGCTGTGAATACAAAGAATATTTTAAAACAGTAAATAAGGAGAATTATAAAAGGAAATAAGGTTTAAATTGTGCAAACGTTAACAAAAGACACCCATAGGAGGTACTATAAAAAGTTAAACAGTGCGAGTGTTGTCGTATGCATGAAAGTGTGAATGATAAACCTGTATACCTTGATAGAAAACAAATTGGGAATCATAAGACGTTTGTGGCTGCCCAAACGGTATAATTTGGGAATACATGTTGGGTATGTGGTTGCTTAAACCATATAACCCGTTAAAAACAATTGGGAACATAAAGCTAAAGTGATGAATTGTGTGACTGAACTGAAACGGTTGAGCTGATATGTTTGAACTATGCCGTTTGGTGGTAGACTTAGCATCATTCTGGTTATAGGTGCTTGGGTTGAGGGTTTTTTGTTGATTATTTGATGTAATGTTTGACGTTTGACCCTGTAAAATACTGCTTAAACAATTAGACTGAAATAATTCGGTTTATCGTTTAAATATAAACATGCACCAACTTTAACTAATTAGGTGGGAATTATTTGATTTAATAAATGGACTGGAGTACTTTGAGTAACGGCGGAATATTGGAGGCGCGCTGGGACGAGAAGCAGCTCCTCACAGCCCTCAAAAAGGTAGAGTTGCGAGGGGAGGGGCTGGAGAGAGCGAAAGTGTGGCTTTTGGAGCCAGAAAAGACTGGCAGTTGGCTGGGAACGCATGTGGGTATCTGACGAGAGAGTGTTCTAAACTTGCTCACCGAACGCAGACGTGCGTTGGGTGAGGAAGTAGAGAATATTCACATTTGCGTTTTTGGTAATTTGGCAGACGCTCTTGTTTAGAGCGATTTATGGGAGCAATTGGGGTTGAGTGCCTTGCTCGAGAGCACATCGGCAGATTTTTCGCCTGGTCGGCTCGGGGATTGTAATCGGCGACCTCTCGGTTGTTGGCGCGGCGCTATTGGTCACTAAACTGCCAGCCGCCCCATATGAGTTTAAAGATTGGGGTGTTGTTGGATAATATGATGGCGGAATAAACTGACCATAAGTAATGTTGTTTTAGACGTAATGTGTAATATAGTACAAAACAAATAGAGGGTTAAATTGAACTAATTATCATGGTAGAGCTAACGTAGTACAGTGAGGGAACTTCATTTTGTGTCAGAGGGTAAGATGAGATCATTAATAGTACTATTGGTGGGAAATCTATTTATCATTTCAAGGCATGGAGTAACAATCTGCATTTATGAGTGTAAATTCCACGGCTGATGTGTTGATTGAATGGGTACGATGAGTATTTGGTTTGGTAATGTTGAATGGACTATTTGTAGCGAGCGTGTTTAGAGGTTAAATAGAAAAACTAACCTATTCAATAGGGAATAAGGAGAGAGAGAGAGTTTCTTGCTGAGGTGAAAGCTACTGCGATTTTCATTTGGTGACGTCACTTGCTCTATGAACTGGGAGTAGTTACTTTGAGAGCATCACAGATGGTGTGGAGTGACTGGCGATATCCCTGGTTCGAACACAGGTAGGGACAGTAGACAAAGCTTTCGCAATGGGGCTATATACCTAAATTACTATGTGGATTGAGAAATGTGAAAGATTGAATTAGATAGCTTAAATAGAACTATTCTAGAAAAGTCTATGAAAATATGTTATAAGGTTACCATGCGCTCTCCCGAAGGAGCAAGGGGAGGTGAGAGACAGTATGAAGTACAGATGATAGGAATGTCATTAAGCGTATGCTGACCAACGATAGCAAGTATTTGTTTTCTTAATTAGGGCATAATCAGAGAGAACAGTTAAATAAATTGAATAGCGAACTGAAATGGAGTTAGCGGAAAAGTACAGAATAATTGGACGATTTTAAAACGATAATTTATTTTGGTTAGGATGAAAGTATGCATTGGCTGTTGTGCTGGGGAATAGCGCCAGCCTGTAGTGGGTTATGGATTTGTTGCATAAATTTATATTTTAAATTAAAGTGATGGAATAGGCTACAATTATAACATTATCAGAAAAAATACACAATATAATGTGAAATGATTATTACAAGTATTATTGATAGTTATTACAGTTATTATCATTGATCCAGTAATGATATAAGGATAGTAGAGGAAGGCAGGGGATTTAATCTCGTTTAGGAGGTTATATTAGAAAGAAAATACCATTAAATGAGGGAACATTTGATGTAACCATGATTGTATTGGCTAAAAACTCAAATATGACATTTACAGGGAGTGACAGGAACAATAGAAGGGAAGACAGGTTTTCCTAGGGGGTTGAATAAATAATTGATAAATGGATCATTTGAGATGAGATCACATGTAGCAGAGTTAGGGTAATCAATTAAATAATCATAGTATACTCAAGGGAATTTTGAGTGGTTTAATGGATTAGTTAGGAGGAATTAGAATGATACAAACTATTATTGATGGGTTAAGACTGGGAATATCTATCATGTTTTGTGTGTACTACCATCTTTAGAATATAACTAGGAGAAAGAGATTAGCTCATCTCAGTTAGGCAGAATTTAGGTCATAAAAGTGAGCTATCAAATTGAGTGAGGCCTGGCTATTTGTGATTGTTGTTTTTTCAAATTGGGTTAAAATGGGTTCACAGAGCCAGAGGCTGTACAGAGAAAAGGTGGAGCCCCATGTTGTCCTAGTGAAAGAACATTCAGAGGGAATGTTTATCACTAGGTAAATATATAAAACAAGGGAAGAACATTACTGACTGGCAGAATACACAAAATGGGGATCAGTATGGCCACTCCACTGGGAGATATAGAATAAAGTTGAATGGGAGAGCAAAAACCCAGCTCAGTGTCCATCTGGAGATAAGTTTTAACGGATGACAGGAAGAGATTTTCTTAACTCAGGAACAGGAGGGTGAGTTAGCAGCAATTCTGTTCAAATTATGGTCACAAGGACAACAGATGTAGGACTAATAAAGGGGGTAGCTCCAGTACAAGTGATTCCTCGATTCAATAATAGACCATACCAAAAGCAATACCCTATGAAACCAGAAGCAATAAAAGGGATAACACCTACATTTGAGCATTTACTTAAGGGAGAGGTGATAATTCCTGGAGATGTGGTACAATGAAACTCTCCAATATTTCATGTTAGAAAGGAGGCACCTAGCGCCGACTGGAGGATGGTCATGGACTTACAGTTAGTTTAATGGAAATATCATTCCCAGAGTTCAATGTGTACAGATCCACATACAATGCTGAACCAATTGAAACCAGAGAACTCCTATTTTACAGTGATAGATTTAGCTAATGTTTTCTTTAGTATCCAAGTTCATCCGGATAGTCAGGGGTGGTTTGGCTTTACTTTTCAGGGAAGGAAATGGACTTAGGCTAGGATACCTCAAGGCTACTCAGAAAGTCTTACAATCTTTGCCCAGGCTATAACTAATAATTTGGGAAAGTTTGAACATAGGGAAGGATGCAAATGTTAGTTTATATAGATGATATTCTATTGGCTAATCCCACTCAGGAGGGATGTAAGAGGGATACAATCCAATTGTTAACCTTCCTGGAAGAACAGGGACACAAAGTGAGCAGAAAGAAACTTAAACTTTGGTAGATCGAGGTCATTTACCTAGGACACACTATAACACAGGAGGGGAGAATGTTAAATTCATCCAGGAAAACTGCTATATTTAAACGCCAAAACCGTTAAAACAAAAAAACAAATGATGAGCTTATTGGTAATGATAAAGTGCTGTAAAGTTTGCGTACTCCATTATGTACTGCATACGGGTAAATTAAGTGATCTTATCTATGGGAAGGCAATGGCAGCCCATGGTAAAGTAATTTGGAACTCTAAGGAGGCATACATACATAAGGGATGTTATTCAAATAGTAAAGAGTTACGAGGGATATGACATTGGTAGTGATTTAAAGATGATGAGGTTTTTTGGTGGGCTATTAGATATAACTGGGTTAATCATAAACATAAAGATTTTTATTCTTTGTTGCTAGACAGAAGACTTAGGTGACTTAAAAATAGACTTGTCATGTCCTACAATTAGTCTTCAGGTCAAGCCCGGGAGAGCCTGGGTAGAACAGAGTTTTAACTAAACATAAGTGTTTTTACAGGATAAGAGATTGATTGATTGGATTACTAATTGATTCTGAACTAGATGAAAGTTGAATTTAGCTGTCATAAAAGACAAAGGAAGTGGGAGGAGCAATAAAGGAGCAAAAGATAATCTAAAAAATGAAAGGCATGGCAATAGGATGATAAATTACATAAGGAATGGTTTAGAAAGGTGGTAATATTGACACATGGGCAAATCATGTGTCAAAAAGGGGGAGTGATAGGATTAAATAATATTGATAGAATTAAATAAAAATACTTAAAAAATAAAAAAAACAACAATAGAAATTGAGAGCTGAGCATGTATGTGTGAAGATAGTTTATTAACCACACCCGTATGTCAGAGGTTTTGTGCCCCACAGGTGAACTAAAGGAGAAGGTGACCCACTCTATCACACCAGGAGACTGGGTGTGGATCCAGTCCCTAAAAGAAGAAAAACTGGAAGCAGGCCTGGCGGGAAGGGCCACACCAAGTACTGCCTTTGCCAGCAGAATAGCTGAGAGATCAATCTGGGTGCATGTCACACACTGCAAAAAAGGTAAACCCAGCTACACCTGACGAACAAACACAGAGTTAGGAGAAAGATCCGATCACCACAAGGGTCCGGGGGTTGGCTCCTTAACGAAGATTCCCTTACCCTGTCTGATCATCCCTGTGTGAGTTTGGTAGAAGGTGAAGTAATGGGTTGGCCTCTGGCATCTGACATGTTCTCAGGGCAAGGGTGGGGATTCACAGGTCTCCTGATGGTAGGTAGCTGTCTGATTGTGGGGGCCATATTCCTAACACACTCAAACCCTTCTGATCAGCCGAAAGTAGTAGTTAACCTAAAACAAGTTGATAGAATAATACCTGAGCACAGTCTATGAAGGCATAGGAGACAGCTAGACGTAGGGAAAGGGGAAGATTAGGGACTTTAGGGGAGGACATCACTGTATGTGTGTCGCACGTGTACATCCTGGGACTATGTAGTTGCTCAATCGAGAGCGTGGGGGATATGTAAATCTCCATACACAGTTTGGGGACAGGTGTAGTGTTGTGAGGGTAGGGAATTTACCAGAAATGGCAGTGCGACCCATAGAAGGGTAGGTACTGTCTGAAAGTCTGAAGTACGCAAAAACAGGTTTATCCCCATGCAAGCCATCTGGGAATGTGGTGAAAGAGTCTTGTAGTAACTTGAACTATCAGTATCCCCCCGATAACAAAGTCATTCCGACCTAGGTTGCCTACGTTTGAAGTCTCAGGGGATACTAATTATTTTTCTAGGACTAGTAAGATAGGATACAGAGTAGGGCATCTTAGCTCTGCTCCTACATAGAGAATATCACAACTGAAAGAGAACATGACTAATCTCTCCTCTTTGTTGCAGACAGAGGATTGTAGGAACTAAAACCAGGCCCGTGCTGACATCTGATGGTTGTGTGGTGATAACTGATTGTAAACTCAACTACATATGTAAACAATCAAATGTGTCAGAGACTGGTGAGTTGTCAAATAGAAAGTAGGACCTCCTCCTGGGATCCTTTGATGAAAGGATCCTTTGATGGGATAGGAGTACCTCGAGAGGTTCCAGAACAATTCAAAGCTAGGAATCAGATCGCAGCTGAGTCTGAATCAAGTATTTTCTGGTGGTCAACAATTAATAAAAACTTAGATTGGATAAATTATATTTACTATAGCCAGCAAAGATTTATAAACCACACTTGTGATGCAATAAAGGGATTAGATGAGCAGACAGCGGCAACTATCTTAATGACAAGGCAGAATATAATAGCTTTAGATATGCTTTTGGCTGAGAGGGGGGCGGAGTTTGTGTTCTGTTTGGATCTATGTGCTGTATTTTCATCCTCAAACAATATAGCACCGGACGGGTCAGTGACAAAAGAGCTTCATGGGAGAACTACGCTGACAAACAAACTGGCTGAGAACTCTGGTATTGAGAGCTCCATAAACGGTTGGTTTGATAACATATTTGATAAATGGAAAACTATTGTTGTAACTATTCTGGGTGAAGTTATAGCTTCTATGGGTATACTTGTTCTTTGTGGATGTTGTCTTATTTCCTGTGTCTGAGGTTTGGTGAGAAAGGAGA
>NW_025533856.1:32500-35000 GCF_020615455.1 Coregonus clupeaformis
CTTTTTTTTTTTTTTTTTAGAAACACGACTTAGTCTCCAGCTGTTGGATTCTGTTAAAGTTGCGGCACATGTGCCGCAGCTTTAACAGAATCCAACAGCCGGAGACTAAGTGTTTGGCTCTTTGGTGACTTAAAAAGTGCAACACAAACCTATTCCAAATGACTCAGGGGGTATTGAAACGTGCTCCTAGATGGTTTTACAGGGCACTTTTTTTGCCCCCCTGTCCAATTCTGTATGTGGAGAAGGTAATGTTGTGGGGAACTGTGGTTTGTTTTGCTGTTCTCCTGGGAGGCCGTAGATGTCAATCAATGTGCTTTGGAGGGGGCTAGGTGGATTTCAAAATGTTGTTATGTTTTTGCACATAGGTACAGGGATAAAAACTCAATTGGACACCCCTGTCCAATTCTGTATGTGGAGAAGGTAATGTCGTGGGGAGCTGGGGGTTTGTTTTGTTGTACTCTGGGAGGCCCTAGATGTCCATCGATGTGCTTTGGAGGGGGCTAGGTGGATTTCAAAATATTTTTATGTTTTTACACATAGGTACAGGGATAAAAACTCAATTGGACACCCCTGTCCAATTCTGTATGTGGAGAAGGTAATGTCGTGGGGAGCTGGGGTTTGTTTTGCTGTTCTCCTGGGAGGCCGTAGATGTCAATCAATGTGCTTTGGAGGGGGCTAGGTGGATTTCAAAATGTTGTTATGTTTTTTGCACATAGGTACAGGGATAAAAACTCCATTGGACACCCCTGTCCAATTCTGTATGTGGAGAAGGTAATGTCGTGGGGAGCTGGGGTTTGTTTTGTTGTACTCCTGGGAGGCCGTAGATGTTCATTGATGTGCTTTGGAGGGGGCTAGGTGGATTTCAAAATTTGGTTATGTTTTTAGCACATAGGTACAGGGATAAAAACTCCATTGGACACCCCTGTCCAATTCTGTATGTGGAGAAGGTAATGTCGTGGGGAGCTGGGGTTTGTTTTGTTGTACTCCTAGGAGGCCGTAGATGTCAATCGATGTGCTTTGGAGGGGGCTAGGGTTAGGGTTAGGGTACAGGGATAAACACTCAATTGGACACCCCTGTCCAATTCTGTATGTGGAGAAGGTAATGTCGTGGGGAGCTGGGGGTTTGTTTTGTTGTACTCCTGGGAGGCCCTAGATGTCCATCGATGTGCTTTGGAGGGGGCTAGGTGGATTTCAAAATATTTTTATGTTTTTTTACACATAGGTACAGGGATAAAAACTCAATTGGACACCCCTGTCCAATTCTGTATGTGGAGAAGGTAATGTCGTGGGGAGCTGGGGTTTGTTTTGCTGTTCTCCTGGGAGGCCGTAGATGTCAATCAATGTGCTTTGGAGGGGCTAGGTGGATTTCAAAATGTTGTTATGTTTTTTGCACATAGGTACAGGGATAAAAACTCCATTGGACACCCCTGTCCAATTCTGTATGTGGAGAAGGTAATGTCGTGGGGAGCTGGGGTTTGTTTTGTTTTACTCCTGGGAGGCCGTAGATGTTCATTGATGTGCTTTGGAGGGGGCTAGGTGGATTTCAAAATGTGGTTATGTTTTTAGCACATAGGTACAGGGATAAAAACTCCATTGGACACCCCTGTCCAATTCTGTATGTGGAGAAGGTAATGTCGTGGGGAGCTGGGGTTTGTTTTGTTGTACTCCTAGGAGGCCGTAGATGTCAATCGATGTGCTTTGGAGGGGGCTAGGGTTAGGGGTTAGGGTACAGGGATAAACACTCAATTGGACACCCCCTGTCCAATTCTGTATGTGGAGAAGGTAATGTCGTGGGGAGCTGGGGTTTGTTTTGTTGTACTCCTGGGAGGCCCTAGATGTCCATCGATGTGCTTTGGAGGGGGCTAGGTGGATTTCAAAATATTTTTATGTTTTTACACATAGGTACAGGGATAAAAACTCAATTGGACACCCCTGTCCAATTCTGTATGTGGAGAAGGTAATGTCGTGGGGAGCTGGGGTTTGTTTTGCTGTTCTCCTGGGAGGCCGTAGATGTCAATCAATGTGCTTTGGAGGGGGCTAGGTGGATTTCAAAATGTTGTTATGTTTTTGCACATAGGTACAGGGATAAAAACTCCATTGGACACCCCTGTCCAATTCTGTATGTGGAGAAGGTAATGTCGTGGGGAGCTGGGGTTTGTTTTGTTGTACTCCTGGGAGGCCGTAGATGTTCATTGATGTGTGCTTTGGAGGGGGCTAGGTGGATTTCAAAATTTGGTTATGTTTTTAGCACATAGGTACAGGGATAAAAACTCCATTGGACACCCCTGTCCAATTCTGTATGTGGAGAAGGTAATGTCGTGGGGAGCTGGGGTTTGTTTTGTTGTACTCCTGGGAGGCCGTAGATGTTCATTGATGTGCTTTGGAGGGGGGCTAGGTGGATTTCAAAATTTGGTTATGTTTTTAGCACATAGGTACAGGGATAAAAACTCCATTGGACACCCCTGTCCAATTCTGTATGTGGAGAAGGTAATGTCGTGGG
>NW_025533856.1:45000-50000 GCF_020615455.1 Coregonus clupeaformis
GGTTAGGGGTTAGGGGTTAGGGATAAAAACTCCATCGGACACCCCTGTCCAATTCTGTATGTCGAGAAGGTAATGTCGTGGGGAGCTGGGGTTTGTTTTGTTGTACTCCTGGGAGGCCCTAGATGTTCATTGATGTGCTTTGGAGGGGGCTAGGTGGATTTCAAAATTTGGTTATGTTTTTTTGCACATAGGTACAGTGATAAAAACTCAATTGGACACCCCTGTCCAATTCTGTATGTGGAGAAGGTAATGTCGTGGGGAGCTGGGGTTTGTTTTGTTGTACTCCTGGGAGGCCGTAGATGTCCATCGATGTCCTTTGGAGGGGGCTAGGTGGATTTCAAAATGTGGTTATGTTTTTTGCACATAGGTACAGGGATAAAAACTCAATCGGACACCCCTGTCCAATTCTGTATGTGGAGAAGGTAATGTCGTGGGGAGCTGGGGTTTGTTTTGTTGTACTCCTGGGAGGCCCTAGATGTCCATCGATGTGCTTTGGAGGGGGCTAGGTGGATTTCAAAACGTAGTCTCCGTCTGATGGATTCTGCTAAGTGTTTGGCTCTTTGGTGACTTAAAAAAAGTGCAACACAAACCTATTCCTGATGACTCAGGGGGTATTGAAACGTGCTCTAGATGGTTTTACAGGGCTTTTTTTTTTTTTTTTTAGAAACACGACTTAGTCTCAGCTGTTGGATTCTGTTAAAGTTGCGGCAC
The DNA here is from genome assembly GCF_020615455.1 of Coregonus clupeaformis. Lineage (NCBI taxonomy): Eukaryota > Metazoa > Chordata > Actinopteri > Salmoniformes > Salmonidae > Coregonus > Coregonus clupeaformis. The sequence continues at coordinate 45,712 of NW_025533856.1, forward strand.
ATGTGCCGCAGCTTTAACAGAATCCAACAACCGGAGACCAAGTGTTTGGCTCTTTGGTGACTTAAAAAAAGTGCAACACAAACCTATTCCAAATGACTCAGGGGGTATTGAAACGTGCTCCTAGATGGTTTTACAGGGCACTTTTTTGCCCCCCTGTCCAATTCTGTATGTGGAGAAGGTAATGTTGTGGGGAACTGTGGTTTGTTTTGCTGTTCTCCTGGGAGGCCGTAGATGTCAATCAATGTGCTTTGGAGGGGCTAGGTGGATTTCAAAATGTTGTTATGTTTTTGCACATAGGTACAGGGATAAAAACTCAATTGGACACCCCTGTCCAATTCTGTATGTGGAGAAGGTAATGTCGTGGGGAGCTGGGGTTTGTTTTGTTGTACTCCTGGGAGGCCCTAGATGTCCATCGATGTGCTTTGGAGGGGGCTAGGTGGATTTCAAAATATTTTTATGTTTTTACACATAGGTACAGGGATAAAAACTCAATTGGACACCCCTGTCCAATTCTGTATGTGGAGAAGGTAATGTCGTGGGGAGCTGGGGTTTGTTTTGCTGTTCTCCTGGGAGGCCGTAGATGTCAATCAATGTGCTTTGGAGGGGGCTAGGTGGATTTCAAAATGTTGTTATGTTTTTTGCACATAGGTACAGGGATAAAAACTCCATTGGACACCCCTGTCCAATTCTGTATGTGGAGAAGGTAATGTCGTGGGGAGCTGGGGTTTGTTTTGTTGTACTCCTGGGAGGCCGTAGATGTTCATTGATGTGCTTTGGAGGGGGCTAGGTGGATTTCAAAATTTGGTTATGTTTTTAGCACATAGGTACAGGGATAAAAACTCCATTGGACACCCCTGTCCAATTCTGTATGTGGAGAAGGTAATGTCGTGGGGAGCTGGGGTTTGTTTTGTTGTACTCTAGGAGGCCGTAGATGTCAATCGATGTGCTTTGGAGGGGGCTAGGGTTAGGGTTAGGGTACAGGGATAAACACTCAATTGGACACCCCTGTCCAATTCTGTATGTGGAGAAGGTAATGTCGTGGGGAGCTGGGGTTTGTTTTGTTGTACTCCTGGGAGGCCCTAGATGTCCATCGATGTGCTTTGGAGGGGGCTAGGTGGATTTCAAAATATTTTTATGTTTTTTACACATAGGTACAGGGATAAAAACTCAATTGGACACCCCTGTCCAATTCTGTATGTGGAGAAGGTAATGTCGTGGGGAGCTGGGGTTTGTTTTGCTGTTCTCCTGGGAGGCCGTAGATGTCAATCAATGTGCTTTGGAGGGGGCTAGGTGGATTTCAAAATGTTGTTATGTTTTTTGCACATAGGTACAGGGATAAAAACTCCATTGGACACCCCTGTCCAATTCTGTATGTGGAGAAGGTAATGTCGTGGGGAGCTGGGGTTTGTTTTGTTTTACTCCTGGGAGGCCGTAGATGTTCATTGATGTGCTTTGGAGGGGGCTAGGTGGATTTCAAAATGTGGTTATGTTTTTAGCACATAGGTACAGGGATAAAAACTCCATTGGACACCCCTGTCCAATTCTGTATGTGGAGAAGGTAATGTCGTGGGGAGCTGGGGTTTGTTTTGTTGTACTCCTAGGAGGCCGTAGATGTCAATCGATGTGCTTTGGAGGGGGGCTAGGGTTAGGGTTAGGGTACAGGGATAAACACTCAATTGGACACCCCTGTCCAATTCTGTATGTGGAGAAGGTAATGTCGTGGGGAGCTGGGGTTTGTTTTGTTGTACTCCTGGGAGGCCCTAGATGTCCATCGATGTGCTTTGGAGGGGGCTAGGTGGATTTCAAAATATTTTTATGTTTTTTACACATAGGTACAGGGGATAAAAACTCAATTGGACACCCCTGTCCAATTCTGTATGTGGAGAAGGTAATGTCGTGGGGAGCTGGGGTTTGTTTTGCTGTTCTCCTGGGAGGCCGTAGATGTCAATCAATGTGCTTTGGAGGGGCTAGGTGGATTTCAAAATGTTGTTATGTTTTTTGCACATAGGTACAGGGATAAAAACTCCATTGGACACCCCTGTCCAATTCTGTATGTGGAGAAGGTAATGTCGTGGGGAGCTGGGGTTTGTTTTGTTGTACTCCTGGGAGGCCGTAGATGTTCATTGATGTGCTTTGGAGGGGGGCTAGGTGGATTTCAAAAATTTGGTTATGTTTTTAGCACATAGGTACAGGGATAAAAACTCCATTGGACACCCCTGTCCAATTCTGTATGTGGAGAAGGTAATGTCGTGGGGAGCTGGGGTTTGTTTTGTTGTACTCCTGGGAGGCCGTAGATGTTCATTGATGTGCTTTGGAGGGGGCTAGGTGGATTTCAAAATTTGGTTATGTTTTTAGCACATAGGTACAGGGATAAAAACTCCATTGGACACCCCTGTCCAATTCTGTATGTGGAGAAGGTAATGTCGTGGGGAGCTGGGGTTTGTTTTGTTTTACTCCTAGGAGGCCGTAGATGTCAATCGATGTGCTTTGGAGGGGGCTAGGGTTAGGGTTAGGGTACAGGGATAAACACTCAATTGGACACCCCTGTCCAATTCTGTATGTGGAGAAGGTAGGGTTAGGGTTAGGGTTAGGGTTAGGGTTAGGGTTAGGGTTAGGTACAGGGATAAAAACTCCATTGGACACCCCTGTCCAATTCTGTATGTGGAGAAGGTAATGTCGTGGGGAGCTGGGGTTTGTTTTGTTGTACTCCTGGGAGGCCGTAGATGTTCATTGATGTGCTTTGGAGGGGGCTAGGTGGATTTCAAAATTTGGTTATGTTTTTAGCACATAGGTACAGGGATAAAAACTCCATTTGACACCCCTGTCCAATTCTGTATGTGGAGAAGGTAATGTCGTGGGGAGCTGGGGTTTGTTTTGTTGTACTCCTAGGGAGAGCCGTAGATGTCAATCGATGTGCTTTGGAGGGGGCTAGGGTTAGGGTTAGGGTACAGGGATAAACACTCAATTGGACACCCCTGTCCAATTCTGTATGTGGAGAAGGTAATGTGGTGGGGAGCTGGGGTTTGTGTTGCTCTACTCCTGGGAGGCCGTAGATGTCAATCAATGTGCTTTGGAGGGGGCTAGGTGGATTTCAAAATGTTGTTATGTTTTTTGCACATAGGTACAGGGATAAAAACTCAATTGGACACCCCCTGTCCAATTCTGTATGTGGGAGAAGGTAATGTCGTGGGGAGCTGGGGTTTGTTTTGTTGTACTCCTGGGAGGCCCTAGATGTCCATCGATGTGCTTTGGAGGGGCTAGGTGGATTTCAAAATATTTTTATGTTTTTTACACATAGGTACAGGTATAAAAACTCAATTGGACACCCCTGTCCAATTCTGTATGTGGAGAAGGTAATGTCGTGCGGAGCTGGGGGTTTGTTTTGTTGTACTCCTGGGAGGCCGTAGATGTCCATCGATTTGGGCCTCAAAGGTTGGGAAATCTTAGGCAAAGGTTGAAACTCCACAGGACACGATGTTAAAGGTGTCTGAGTAGATGGAGCTTCTCGAGGGCCTGTAGCATGGATTACCAGGAGTGCACCTGACGACCGGGCAGGGGTGTGTAGGCCTAGAGGCCTGGAGGTCTATAGTTCCATGGAGTAAGCTGTGCTCTCAAAAAAACTGATAAAACCCGGTTTTCTGCTATTTACCGGTTCATGAGGTTTGCCTAATCACACATGTGACATTTTGGAAGGATGTGACCTTTTTAACCCTTTGAAACAGCACCTATGACCCCATTTTAAGGTACTTCCGGTTGTCACAGGAAGCTGTAATTACACACATATCCTCATTGGGATACGCTCATACAGAATACTGAGTTTCAGGTCAATCCGAGAAAAACTCGAGGGGCCTGTAGCATGGATCTCAATGTATCCACTGAAGTTATAGTAAACTTGTGCCTATATCTGGCTTTTCCCCAAACGACTGCCTCATTAAAGGCCTCTAGGTGAAAATCATGAAGTTCCTCTAAACCCAGAGCTATCACCATATCATAATGTTCCCGTAATATACTCATGTTAACCTTTTTTACAGAGGGTTGAATGTAGTGTTTTCACAATCTGCAGGTTGGGTCAATCTAAACCATGTTTAGGGTCAATCTTACCACCTCCGGTTGCTCCAGGAAGCTTAAACTCAACACAGGTAATCCTTATAGTGGCCTGATGGGTTGACAAAGAAGACAGTTTGATATGGCAATCAAAACCCACATAGGCATCAATTTGAGGTTAGGGCAGCAGGCAATGTATTTCTATGGGGGGAAAAGAGTGTGAATAAATGCACGCTGTTGTCACT
>NW_025533856.1:52500-60000 GCF_020615455.1 Coregonus clupeaformis
CTCCATGGACACCCCTGTCCAATTCTGTATGTGGAGAAGGTAATGTCGTGGGGAGCTGGGGGTTTGTTTTGTTGTACTTCTGGGAGGCCTTAGATGTCCATTGATGTGCTTTGGAGGGGGCTAGATGGATTTCAAAATTTGGCTATGTTTTTTGCACATACAGAGGAGTCTGAAAACTCGATAAATATAGCGAAAAAAAGTCGCTAAGTTGGCAACACTGGCCGTAGAGGGTTAGGATTATTGTTAGGGGTTAGGGTTAGGGTTTAGGGTTAGGGTTAGGGTTAGGTTAGGGGTACAGGGGATAAAAACTCCATCGGACACCCCTGTCCAATTCTGTATGTGGAGAAGGTAATGTCGTGGGGGAGCTGGTTAAGGTTAGGTTAGAGGTTAGGGTTAGGAGTTAGGGTTAGGGTTAGGGGTTAGAAGAAGTTAGGTTAGAGTTAGGTTAGGGTTAGTTAGTTAGGAGTTGTTAGTTAGGGTTTAGGGTTAGGTTAGGGTTAGGGTTAGTTAGGTTTAGGTTAGGGTTAGGGTTAGGTACAGGGATAAAAACTCCATCGGACACCCCTGTCCAATTCTGTATGTGGGAGAAGGTAATGTCGTGGGAGCTGGGGTTTGTTTTGTTGTACTTCTGGGAGGCCATAGATGTCCATTGATGTGCTTTGGAGGGGGCTAGATGGATTTCAAAATTTGGCTATGTTTTTTGCACATACAGAGGAGTCTGAAAACTCGATAAATATAGCGAAAAAGTCGCTAAGTTGGCAACACTGGCCGTAGAGGGTTAGGATTATTGTTAGGGTTAGGGTTAGGGTTAGGTTAGGGTTGGGTTAGGGGTACAGGGATAAAAACTCCATCGGACACCCCTGTCCAATTCTGTATGTGGAGGGTAATGTCGTGGGAGCTGAGCTAGGGTTAGGTTAAAGTTGCAAGGTTAGGGGTTAGGGTTAGGGTTGAAGAAGTAAGAGTTAGGTTAGGGTTAGGGTTAGGTAGGTTAGTTAGTAGTTAGGGTTAGGAGGTTAGGAGTTAGAGTTAGGAGTTAGGGCTTAGGTTAGGGTTAGGGTTAGGGTTAGGAGTTAGGTACAGGTAAAAACTCCATCGGACACCTCTGTCCAAATCTGTATGTGAGAAAGGTAATGTCGAAGGGAGCTGGGGTTTGTTTTGTTGTACTTCTGGGAGGCCGTAGATGTCCATTGATGTGCTTTGGAGGGGGCTAGATGGATTTCAAAATTTGGCTATGTTTTTGCACATAGGTACAGGGATAAAAACTCCATCGGACACCCCCTGTCCAATTCTGTATGTGGAGAAGGTAATGTCGTGGGGAGCTGGGGTTTGTTTTGTTGTACTTCTGGGAGGCCATAGATGTCCATTGATGTGCTTTGGAGGGGCTAGATGGATTACAAAATTTGGCTACTGTTTTTTGCACATACAGAGGAGTCTGAAAACTCGATAAATATAGCGAAAAAAGTCGCTAGGTTGGCAACACTGGCCGTAGAGGTTAGGATTATTGTTAGGGTTAGGGTTAGGGTTTAGGGTTAGGGTTAGGGTTAGGGTTAGGGTTAGGGGGTACAGGGGATAAAAACTCCATCGGACACCCCTGTCCAATTCTGTATGTGGAGAAGGTAATGTCGTGGGAGCTGGGTTAGGGTTAGGGTTAGGTAGTTAGGTTAGGGTTAGGTTAGGGGTTAGGGGTTAGGGTTAGGTTAGGGTTAGGGTTGGGTTAGGGTTAGGAGGTTAGGGGTTAGGGTTAGAGGTTAGGTTAGGGTGAGGGTTAGGGTTAGGGGTTAGGTTAGGGTTAGGGTTTAGGGTTAGGGTTAGGCAGGTTAGGGTTAGGTTAGGGTTAGGGTTAGGACGAGTTAGGGTTAGGGTTAGGTTAGGAGAGATAGGGTTAGGGTTAGGGGTTAGGGTTAGGGTTGGGTTAGGGGTTAGGGTTAGGGTTAGGGTTAGGGTTAGGTACAGGGATAAAACTCCACCGGACACCCTGTCCAATTCTGTATGTGGAGAAGGTAATGTCGTGGGGAGCTGGGGTTTGTTTTGTTGTACTTCTGGGAGGCCGTAGATGTCCATTGATGTGCTTTGGAGGGGGCTAGATGGATTTCAAAATTTGGCTATGTTTTTTGCACATAAGGTACAGGGATAAAAACTCCATCGGACACCCCTGTCCAATTCTGTATGTGGAGAAGGTAATGTCGTGGGGAGCTGGGGTTTGTTTTGTTGTACTTCTGGGAGGCCATAGATGTCCATTGATGTGCTTTGGAGGGGGCTAGATGGATTTCAAAATTTGGCTATGTTTTTTGCACATACAGAGGAGTCTGAAAACTCGATAAATATAGCGAAAAAAGTCGCTAAGTTGGCAACACTGGCCGTAGAGGGTTAGGGATTATTGTTAGGGTTAGGGTTAGGAGTTTAGGGTTAGGGTTAGGGTTAGAGTTAGGGTTAGGGTTAGGGTTAGGGGTACAGGGATAAAAACTCCATCGGACACCCCTGTCCAATTCTGTATGTGGAGAAGGTAATGTCGTGGGGCTAGAGTTAGGTTAGGGGTTAGGGTTAGGAGTTAGAAGTTAGGTTAGGTTAAGGTTAGGGTTAGGAGTTAAAGGTTAGAGTTAAGAAGTTAGAGTTAGGGTTAGAGTTAGGTTGGAGGTTAGGGTTAGAGGTTAGGTTAGGGTTAGGTACAGGGATAAAACTCCATCGGACACCCCTGTCCAATTCTGTATGTGGAGAAGGTAATGTCGTGGGGAGCTGGGGTTTGTTTTGTTGTACTTCTTGGAGGCCATACATGTCCATTGATGTGCTTTGGAGGGGCTAGATGGATTTCAAAAATTTGGCTATGTTTTTTGCACATACAGAGGAGTCTGAAAACTCGATAAATATAGCGAAAAAAGTCGCTAAGTTGGCAACACTGGCCGTAGAGGGTTAGGATTATTGTTAGGGTTAGGGTTAGGGTTTAGGGTTAGGGTTAGGAGTTAGGGTTAGGGGTTAGGGTACAGGGATAAAAACTCCATCGGACACCCCTGTCCAATTCTGTATGTGGAGAAGGTAATGTCGTGGGGAGCTGGGTTAGGGTTAGGGTTAGGGTTAGGGTTAAGGTTAGGGTTAGGAGTTAGGGAGTTAGGGTTAGGGGTTAGGTTAGGGTTAGGAGGTTAGAAGTTAGGGTTAGGAGTTAGGGTAGAGAGGTTAGGGTTAGGAGTTAGGGTTAGGGGTTAGGGTTAGGGTTAGGGTTAGGGTTTAGGGTTAGGGTAGGTTAGGTTAGGGTTAGGTACAGGGAAAAAACTCCATCGGACACCCCTGTCCAATTCTGTATGTGGAGAAGGTAATGTCCTGGGGAGCTGGGGTTTGTTTTGTTGTACTTCTGGGGAGGCCGTAGATGTCCATTGATGTGCTTTGGAGGGGGCTAGATGGATTTAAAAATTTGGCTATGTTTTTGCACATAGGTACAGGGATAAAAACTCCATCGGACACCCCTGTCCAATTCTGTATGTGGAGAAGGTAATGTCGTGGGAGCTGGGGTTTGTTTTGTTGTACTTCTGGGAGGCCATAGATGTCCATTGATGTGCTTTGGAGGGGGCTAGATGGATTTCAAAATTTGGCTATGTTTTTTGCACATACAGAGGAGTCTGAAAACTTCGATAAATATAGCGAAAAAAGTCGCTAAGTTGGCAACACTGGCCGTAGAGGGTTAGGATTATTGTTAGGGTTAGGGTTAGGGGTTTAGGGTTAGGGTTAGGGGTTAGGGTTAGGGGTACAGGGATAAAAACTCCATCGGACACCCCTGTCCAATTCTGTATGTGGAGAAGGTAATGTCGTGGGGAGCTGGGTTAGGGTTGGAGGTTAGGGTTAAGGTTAGGGTTAGGGTTAGGGGTTAGGGTTGGTTAGGGTTAGAAGAAGTTAGTTAGGGTGGTTAGGAGGGTTAGGGTTAGGAGGTTAGGGTTAGGGTTAGGGTTAGGGGTCTAGGGTTAGGGTTAGGGTTAGGGTTTAGGGTTAGGGTTAGGGTTAGGGAATTAGTGTTAGGTACAGGATAAAAACTCCATCGGACACCCCTGTCCAATTCTGTATGTGGAGAAGGTAATGTCGTGGGGAGCTGGGGTTTGTTTTGTTGTACTTCTGGGAGGCCGTAGATGTCCATTGATGTGCTTTGGAGGGCTAGATGGATTTCAAAATTTGGCTATGTTTTTTGCACATAGGTACAGGGATAAAAACTCCATCGGACACCCCTGTCCAATTCTGTATGTGGAGAAGGTAATGTCGTGGGGAGCTGGGGTTTGTTTTGTTGTACTTCTGGGAGGCCTTAGATGTCCATTGATGTGCTTTGGAGGGGCTAGATGGATTTCAAAATTTGGCTATGTTTTTGCACATACAGAGGAGTCTGAAAACTCGATAAATATAGCGAAAAAGTCGCTAAGTTGGCAACACTGGCCGTAGAGGGTTAGGATTATTGTTAGGTAGGTTAGGGTTAGGGTTAGGGTGGGAGGGTACAGGGATAAAAACTCCATCGGACACCCCTGTCCAATTCTGTATGTGGAGAAGGTAATGTCGTGGGGAGCTGGGTTAGGGTTAGGGTTAGGGTTGAGGGTTAGGGTTAGGGGTTGGGGTTAGGGTTAGGAGTTAGGGTTAAGGGTTAGGTTAGGTTAGGGTTAGGGTTAGGAGGTTAGGGTTAGGGTTAGGGTTAGGGTTAAGGGTTTAGGGTTAGGGGTTAGGGTTAGGGTTTGGGGTTAGGGGTTAGGGTTAGGTACAGGGATAAAAACTCCATCGGACACCCTGTCCAATTCTGTATGTGGAGAAGGTAATGTCGTGGGGAGCTGGGGTTTGTTTTGTTGTACTTCTGGGAGGCCATAGATGTCCATTGATGTGCTTTGGAGGGGGGCTAGATGGATTTCAAAATTTGGCTATGTTTTTTGCACATACAGAGGAGTCTGAAAACTCGATAAATATAGCGAAAAAAGTCGCTAAGTTGGCAACACTGGCCGTAGAGGTTAGGATTATTGTTAGGGTTAGGGTTAGGGTTTAGGGTTAGGTTAGGAGTTAGGAGTTAGGGTTAAGGTTAGGGGTACAGGGATAAAAACTCCATCGGACACCCCTGTCCAATTCTGTATGTGGAGAAGGTAATGTCGTGGGGAGCTGGGTTAGGGTTAGGGTTAGGGTTAGGGTTAGGGTTAGGGTTAGGGTTAGGGGTTGGGAGTTAGGGTTAGAGTTGTTAGGGTTAGGGTTAGGGTTAGGGGTACAGGGATAAAAACTCCATCGGACACCCCTGTCCAATTCTGTATGTGGAGAAGGTAATGTCGTGGGAGCTGGGGGTTTGTTTTGTTGTATTTCTGGGAGGCCGTAGATGTCCATTGATGTGCTTTGGAGGGGGCTAGATGGATTTCAAAATTTGGCTATGTTTTTTGCACATAGGTACAGGGATAAAAACTCCATCGGACACCCCTGTCCAATTCTGTATGTGGAGAAGGTAATGTCGTGGGGAGCTGGGGTTTGTTTTGTTTTACTCCTAGGAGGCCGTAGATGTCAATCGATGTGCTTTGGAGGGGGCTAGGGGTTAGGGTTAGGTACAGGGATAAACACTCAATTGGACACCCCTGTCCAATTCTGTATGTGGAGAAGGTAGGGTTAGGGGTTAGGGTTAGGGTTAGGGTTAGGGTTAGGGTTAGGTACAGGGATAAAAACTCCATTGGACACCCCTGTCCAATTCTGTATGTGGAGAAGGTAATGTCGTGGGGAGCTGGGGTTTGTTTTGTTGTACTCCTGGGAGGCCGTAGATGTTCATTGATGTGCTTTGGAGGGGGGCTAGGTGGATTTCAAAATTTGGTTATGTTTTTAGCACATAGGTACAGGGATAAAACTCCATTTGACACCCCTGTCCAATTCTGTATGTGGAGAAGGTAATGTCGTGGGGAGCTGGGGTTTGTTTTGTTGTACTCCTAGGAGGCCGTAGATGTCAATCGATGTGCTTTGGAGGGGGCTAGGGTTAGGGTTAGGGTACAGGGATAAACACTCAATTGGACACCCCTGTCCAATTCTGTATGTGGAGAAGGTAATGTGGTGGGGAGCTGGGGTTTGTGTTGCTCTACTCCTGGGAGGCCGTAGATGTCAATCAATGTGCTTTGGAGGGGGCTAGGTGGATTTCAAAATGTTGTTATGTTTTTTGCACATAGGTACAGGGATAAAAACTCAATTGGACACCCCTGTCCAATTCTGTATGTGGAGAAGGTAATGTCGTGGGGAGCTGGGGTTTGTTTTGTTGTACTCTGGGAGGCCCTAGATGTCCATCGATGTGCTTTGGAGGGGGCTAGGTGGATTTCAAAATATTTTTATGTTTTTTACACATAGGTACAGGTATAAAAACTCAATTGGACACCCCTGTCCAATTCTGTATGTGGAGAAGGTAATGTCAGTGTGGAGCTGGGGTTTGTTTTGTTGTACTCCTGGGAGGCCGTAGATGTCCATCGATTTGGGCCTCAAAGGTTGGGAAATCTTAGGCAAAGGTTGAAACTCCACAGGACACGATGTTAAAGGTGTCTGAGTAGATGGAGCTTCTCGAGGGCCTGTAGCATGGATTACCAGGAGTGCACCTGACGACCGGGCAGGGTGTGTAGGCCTAGAGGCCTGGAGGTCTATAGTTCCATGGAGTAAGCTGTGCTCTCAAAAAAAAACTGATAAAACCCGGTTTTCTGCTATTTACCGGTTCATGAGGTTTGCCTAATCACACATGTGACATTTTGGAAGGATGTGACCTTTTTAACCCTTTGAAACAGCACCTATGACCCCATTTTAAGGTACTTCCCGGTTGTCACAGGAAGCTGTAATTACACACATATCCTCATTGGGATACGCTCATACAGAATACTGAGTTTCAGGTCAATCCGAGAAAAACTCGAGGGCCTGTAGCATGGATCTCAATGTATCCAATGAAGTTATAGTAAACTTGTGCCTATATCTGGCTTTTCCCCAAACGACTGCCTCATTAAAGGCCTCTAGGTGAAAATCATGAAGTTCCTCTAAACCCAGAGCTATCACCATATCATAATGTTCCCGTAATATACTCATGTTAACCTTTTTTACAGAGGGTTGAATGTAGTGTTTTCACAATCTGCAGGGTTGGGTCAATCTAAACCATGTTTAGGGGTCAATCTTACCACCTCCGGTTGCTCCAGGAAGCTTAAACTCAACACAGGTAATCCTTATAGTGGCCTGATGGGTTGACAAAGAAGACAGTTTGATATGGCAATCAAAACCCACATAGGCATCAATTTGAAGTTAGGGCAGCAGGCAATGTATTTCTATGGGGGAAAAGAGGTGAATAAATGCACGCTGTTGTCACTGTTAAGGGGTTAATTCCACATGGTCACGGGTAGGCTTGCACGGATCGGGAGGACCTTAGGAGCGTTCCTGTCGTTGAATTGTGTTTCTAGCCTCAACGGTTCTCTCGCTGTGGCCCAAAAGCATATAAATTGAGGTCAAGGCTTCATTTTGGGCCTTTTTTCTTCACAGTCACTGCGGTTAGGAGTTAGG
>NW_025533856.1:65000-67500 GCF_020615455.1 Coregonus clupeaformis
TGGACACCCTGTCCAATTCTGTATGTGGAGAAGGTAGGGTTAGGATTAGGGTTAGGGTTAGGGTTAGGGGTTAGAGTTAGGTACAGGGATAAAAACTCCATTGGACACCCCTGTCCAATTCTGTATGTGGAGAAGGTAATGTCGTGGGGAGCTGGGGTTTGTTTTGTTGTACTCCTGGGAGGCCGTAGATGTACATTGATGTGCTTTGGAGGGGGCTAGGTGGATTTCAAAATTTGGTTATGTTTTTTGCACATAGGTACAGGGATAAAAACTCCATTTGACACCCCCTGTCCAATTCTGTATGTGGAGAAGGTAATGTCGTGGGGAGCTGGGGTTTGTTTTGTTGTACTCCTAGGAGGCCGTAGATGTCAATCGATGTGCTTTGGAGGGGCTAGGGTTAGGGTTAGGTACAGGGATAAACACTCAATTGGACACCCCTGTCCAATTCTGTATGTGGAGAAGGTAATGTGGTGGGGAGCTGGGGTTTGTGTTGCTCCTACTCCTGGGAGGCCGTAGATGTCAATCAATGTGCTTTGGAGGGGCTAGGTGGATTTCAAAATGTTGTTATGTTTTTTGCACATAGGTACAGGGATAAAAACTCAATTGGACACCCCTGTCCAATTCTGTATGTGGAGAAGGTAATGTCGTGGGGAGCTGGGGTTTGTTTTGTTGTACTCCTGGGAGGCCCTAGATGTCCATCGATGTGCTTTGGAGGGGGCTAGGTGGATTTCAAAATATTTTTATGTTTTTTACACATAGGTACAGGTATAAAAACTCAATTGGACACCCCTGTCCAATTCTGTATGTGGAGAAGGTAATGTCGATGCGGAGCTGGGGTTTATTTTGTTGTACTCCTGGGAGGCCGTAGATGTCCATCGATTTGGGCCTCAAAGGTTGGGAAATCTTAGGCAAAGGTTGAAACTCCACAGGAGCACGATGTTAAAGGTGTCTGAGTAGATGGAGCTTCTCGAGGGGCCTGTAGCATGGATTACCAGGGAGTGCACCTGACGACCGGGCAGGGTGTGTAGGCCTAGAGGCCTGGAGGTCTATAGTTCCATGGAGTAAGCTGTGCTCTCAAAAAAAAACTGATAAAACCCGGTTTTCTGCTATTTACCGGTTCATGAGGTTTGCCTAATCACACATGTGACATTTTGGAAGGATGTGACCTTTTTAACCCTTTGAAACAGCACCTATGACCCCATTTTAAGGTACTTCGGTTGTCACAGGAAGCTGTAATTACACACATATCCTCATTGGGATACGCTCATACAGAATACTGAGTTTCAGGTCAATCCGAGAAAAACTTCGAGGGCCTGTAGCATGGATCTCAATGTATCCACTGAAGTTATAGTAAACTTGTGCCTATATCTGGCTTTTCCCCAAACGACTGCCTCATTAAAGGCCTCTAGGTAGAAAATCATGAAGTTCCTCTAAACCCAGAGCTATCACCATATCATAATGTTCCCGTAATATACTCATGTTAACCTTTTTTACAGAGGGTTGAATGTAGTGTTTTCACAATCTGCAGGTTGGGTCAATCTAAACCATGTTTAGGGTCAATCTTACCACCTCCGGTTGCTCCAGGAAGCTTAAACTCAACACAGGTAACCCTTATAGTGGCCTGATGGGTTGACAAAGAAGACAGTTTGATATGGCAATCAAAACCCACATAGGCATCAATTTGAAGTTAGGGCAGCAGGCAATGTATTTCTATGGGGGAAAAGAGTGTGAATAAATGCACGCTGTTGTCACTGTTAAGGGTTAATTCCACATGGTCACGGGTAGGCTTGCACGGATCGGGAGGGACCTTAGGAGCGTTCCTGTCGTTGAATTGTGTTTCTAGCCTCAACGGTTCTCTCGCTGTGGCCCAAAAGCATATAAATTGAGGTCAAGGCTTCATTTTGGGCCTTTTTTCTTTGCACAGTCACTGCGGTTAGGGTTAGGGTTAGGGTTAGGGTACAGGGATAAAAACTCCATCGGACACCCCTGTCCAATTCTGTATGTGGAGAAGGTAATGTCGTGGGGAGCTGGGGTTTGTTTTGTTGTACTCCTGGGAGGCGTTAGGGTTAGGGTTAGGGTTAGGTTAGGGTTAGATACGTGCTTTCACATCAGATTCTCCAAATGACTCCAATAACACCAGAAAAAGTCGGTAGATTTGTCGCTAGTCCCTTTTTGAAAATGTGTCGCTAGAGGGGTCTGAAAACTTGATAAATATGGCGACAAAGTCGCTAAGTTGGCAACACTGGCCGGAGAGGCACGCATCAATTTACTGCGGGTTAGGGTTAGGGTTAGGGTTAGGGTTAGGGGGTTAGGGGGTTAGGTTTAGGTTAGGGTTAGGGTTAGGGTTAGGGTTTAGGTTAGGGTTGGGGTTAGGGGTTTAGGGTTAGGGTTAGGGTGGTTAGGGGTTTAGGGTTAGGGTTAGGGGTTAGGGTTTAGGGTTAGGGGTTAGGGGTTAGAGTTAGGTACAGGGATAAAAAACTCCATCGGACACCCCTGTCCA
>NW_025533856.1:82500-90000 GCF_020615455.1 Coregonus clupeaformis
TCTGGGAGGCCGTAGATGTCCATTGATGTGCTTTGGAGGGGGCTAGATGGATTTCAAAATTTGGCTATGTTTTTTGCACATAGGTACAGGGATAAAAACTCCATCGGAACCCCTGTCCAATTCTGTATGTGGAGAAGGTAATGTCGTGGGGAGCTGGGGTTTGTTTTGTTGTACTTCTGGGAGGCCATAGATGTCCATTGATGTGCTTTGGAGGGGGCTAGATGGATTTCAAAATTTGGCTATGTTTTTTTGCACATACAGAGGAGTCTGAAAACTTCGATAAATATAGCGAAAAAAGTCGCTAAGTTGGCAACACTGGCCGTAGAGGGTTAGGATTATTGTTAGGGTTAGGGGTTAGGGAGGTTAGGGTTAGGGTTAGGGTTGGGTACAGGGATAAAAACTCCATCGGACACCCCTGTCCAATTCTGTATGTGGAGAAGGTAATGTCGTGGGGAGCTGAGTTAGGGTTAGGGGTTAGAGTTAGGGTTAGGGTTAGGTTAGGGTTAGGTTAGGTTAGGGTTAAGGTTAGGGTTAGGGTTAGGTTAGGGTTGGGGTTAGGTAGGCTAGGGTTAGGTTAGGGTTAGAGGCTAGGAGGTTAGGTTAGGTGGAGGTTAGGCTAGGTTAGGTTAGGGTTAGGCTTTTGAGGTTAGGTTAGGCTTAGGTTAGGGTTTAGGTTAGGGTTCAGGTTAGGAGGTTAGGGTTAGGTACAGGGATAAAACTCCATCGGACACCCCCTGTCCAATTCTGTATGTGGAGAAGGTAATGTCGTGGGGAGCTGGGGTTTTGTTTTGTTGTACTTCTGGGCGGCTGTAGATGTCCATTGATGTGCTTTGGAGGGGGGCTAGATGGATTTCAAAAATTTGGCTATGTTTTTTGCACATAGGTACAGGGATAAAAACTCCATCGGACACCCCTGTCCAATTCTGTATGTGGAGAAGGTAATGTCGTGGGGGAGCTGGGGTTTGTTTTGTTGTAGTTCTGGGAGGCCATATATGTCCATTGATGTGCTTTGGAGGGGGCTAGATGGATTTCAAAATTTGGCTATGTTTTTTGCACATACAGAGGAGTCTGAAAACTCGATAAATATAGCGAAAAAGTCGCTAAGTTGGCAACACTGGCCGTAGAGGGTTAGGATTATTGTTAGGGTTAGGGTTAGGGTTAGGGTTAGGAGGTTAGGGTTAGGGGTACAGGGATAAAAACTCCATCGGACACCCCTGTCCAATTCTGTATGTGGAGAAGGTAATGTCGGGGGAGCTGAGTTAGGGTTAGGGTTAGGGTTAGGTTAGGGGTTAGGTTAGGGTTAGGGTTAGGGTTAGGGAGGTTAGGGTTAGGGTTAGGGTTAGGGTTAGGGTTGTTAGAAATTGCGTAATTCAAATCTGGTATTGGAATAAGAATCAAGAGATCTTCAATCCAAGCTTAATTTATTATGTGCAAAATGTATGTATGATAAGTATGAAGGTTCGTATATACGGGTCCACTGAAATACCACGCAGGGCATTCAGTTAACTAAGAATCTGTAAACAATAATTATTCTCAAATACTCTGACAGAAAGCCTCCACCTCTTCTGTTGGCCAACCAGAGCAAAGGACTGAGTGTGGTTCAGCCAATCCGTTGGCGCAGGGGTGGGCCCAACTCCTCGGCACTCCATTTGTTACTAGACATAGTTGCTATGATAACCTGCGGGAGTCAGCACCCAGAAAGACATGATCCCACTGTACTCTATGTTCAAGGACAGTTTCACAGAATACAAAGAGAGAGTGTTCGCATCTGCAAGAAACACAAGTCTTATCTGTCCTACCCCCAACGTTCCCCACCCTGTTATGTGAAACAATCCATATCAGTACAGTGCTCCTCATTAATGCATTCCTTCCAAGCTATCCATCACATACAGATCCAATTATGAGAAAAATAAAACCCAACAATTCCCTCTTTTGACGCCCTCTAGGGTGTCACTCATTAAAATACAATACAAACAAAAATAAACACTTTTATTAATAGACAATTTGATAATAAAAATCCTTCAATCTACACCCAACTTGCAAACTGTTACCAGTCATCAAAGAAGTTCAAACCTTCACATAAGGAAAGACAAACATTCACATGGTTAACTTGATTAATAAAGCATAAAACACAGGATTATCCCTAGAGTGAACACAAAACACAAGATTATTAAAACTCTAGGGTGTGATTAAAGATTTTAAAGGAAATTTTTGAATTCCCTCTTTTGACACCATTTATGGTGTCACTCTAAACAGAGTATAATCACCCTTAAGAATAACAGGATATGGAAATTAAATCACAACATTTAATGTTAATAAAAAATAAAAAATTATAATTTTAACCCTCTATTCCTCCCCTACACCTAACATGTACTGAGTTGGCTACCAGCCACCCAGGAATCCTTTACCTTCACATCAGGAAGAATAAACAATCACAGTGGTTAGTAAAACATAAGGTAATAAATGAGCAAGAACTGAAAATAAATGCGTGTATGTATTTTACTAGGCAAAACATGGATCATCCAGCTTGGTCTCAGAGTCAGTAGCAGAGTCACCTGCATCATCCTGGGCCGGTAACAACAGCATCATACCCGACGCCTGCACCACTCCTACCACTGACCTCCTGAGACAGGGGACGATGCAAGCAGCACAACACATTAACAGCAAAAACACAATTACTAGGGTCAGAAATCCAGTAACCACCATAGAAGAGTACTCACCAAACCAGTCACTCAGCCAGGAAATAAGACAACATCCACAAAGAACAAGTATACCCATAGAAGCTATAACTTCACCCAGAATAGTCACAACAATAGTTTTCCATTTACCAAATATGTTATCAAACCAACCGTTTATGGAGCTATCAATACCAGAGTTCTCAACCAGTTCGTTCGCCAGCGTGGTGATGGTCACTCAAGCGCTTTGGTCACGGGCCCGTCCGGTGCTATATTGTTGGAGATGAAAGTACAACACATATATCCAAACAGAACACAAACCCCGTCCCGCTCAGCCAAAAGCATATCTAAAGCTATTCTATTCTGCCATGTCATTAAGCTAGTTGCCGCTGTCTGCTCAGCTAATCCCTTTATTGCATCACGAGTGTGGTTTATAAATATTTTGCTGGTTATATTAAATATAATTTATCCAATCTACATTTTTATTAATTGTTGACCATCAGAAAATACTTGATTCAAACCCAGCTGCGATCTGATTGTGGATCCCATCAATATATATCCTTTCATCAAAGGATCCCGGGAGGAGGTCCTACTTTCTATGTGACAACTCACCAGTCTCCGACACGTTTGATTGTTTTGCGTATGTAGGTGGAGTTCACAATCAGTTATCACACACATCCATCAGATGTCAGCACGGGCCTGGTTTTGGCTCCTATAATCCTCTTGCTGCAACAAAGAGGAGAGATTAGACTCGAAAAACAATTTAGAATCCCCTGTGACTTCAAATTGAGGCAACCCAGGTCGGGACGAACCCGTTGTCGGGCTTGCATGGAGGATAAACCTGACAGAGAGTCAAAGCCTGTCAAGGGGAACGGAGTAGTTGTCAACCCTGGTTTGGCTGTCCCACAGGCAAAACAGTCCTCTTTAGACATAGTTTTTTGCCGTATACTGAATCCATTCCAACCACAGGTTAAGATTTCTATACCCGTTCCCACCTGTACTACTTCCTCCAGGTCTATAGTTTTGCACTATCTTTACCACAGCCCCGGTCTCACTACCTCCCTCAGAGAGGTTTACTCTAGAATTTCCCCCTTTCCCTACGTCTAGCTGTCTCCTATGCCTTTTCAACTTGTGTTAGGTTAACTACTACTTCTGGCTGAAACAGGAGGGTCCGTGTGTGTTAGGAATATGGCCCCCACAATCAGACAGCTACCTACCGTCAGGGAGACCTGTGAATCCCCACCCTTGCCCTGAGAACATGTCAGATGCCAGAGGCCAACCCCATTGCTTCACCTTCTATCGAACTCACACAGGGATGATCAGACAGGGTAAGGGAATCTTCGTTAAGGAGCCAACCCCCGGACCCTTGTGGTTATCGGATCTTTCTCCTAACTCTGTGTTTGTTCGTCAGGTGTAGCTGGTTTTGCCTTTTTACAGTGTGTGACATGCACCCAGATGGATCTCTCAGCTGTTCTGCTGGCAAAGGCAGTACTTGGTAGGGCCCTTCCCGCCAGGCCTGCTTCAGTCTCCTGGTTAGATAGAGTGGGTCACCTTCTCCTTTAGTTCACCTGTGGGGCACAAAACCTCTGACATACAGGTGTGGTTAATAAACTATCATATATGTTTGTTTGTTTTTTAAGTATTTTGTCCTCTCCTTTGTATATATTTAATATTTAATCCAACCATCCCCCTTTTTTGACACATGATTTGGCCATGTGTCAATATTACCACCTATCTAAACAATCACTTTAGTTAATATTGGTAATTCATTATCCAATTGCCATTCCTCCACTCTCTCTTCTGTTATTTTATGGTTCAAATCAAATATATTATTACCAAATTATAATCTTCTTCACAATTTTCACAGTACTATAAATTACCCTCAACTTAGTAAAATAAACTATCTTAAAGTCCTCCTCTCATGCCTTTAGAATTTACTAGTGTGGATCATTAAAATAACACCAGAATGTTAAAACAGAGTTCAGAGGCCATTGAAATCATTTAACGAACTGTTTAATCCCATAGTATACTAAACATTACCATTATTCTAAATATTTCATAAATGTTAGCTATCCCAAGTGTTCATTAAATCCTCATGACATTCATTCTCATAAGAAATCATATATACCCCAAACTCAGCCAAAAGCTAAAAAAAAAACTCCATAAAATTCACTGTGTGCTCCTCTAAGACCTATCACCCTTGACCTGCTGAAACCCCCCAAAATTGAAACAACAAGGCTTTATAAACATCATACTAGGTGTGTTGTTTTTTATTTGAAAACCCAATTTGAAAAACAACCACAAATAGCCAGGCCTTAATTTGGTAGTTCACTTTTATGACCTAAATACGGCCTAACTTCACTACTGCTCCCCTAGCCCTTGGCAACATTCCAACGAGATGAGCTAATCTCTTTCTCCTGGTTATCCCCAGTCTTAACCCATCAATAATTGTTTGTATCAATCTAATTCCTCATTACTAATCTATAAAACCACTCAAAATTCCTCGAGTATACAATGATTATTTAATTGATTACCCTAACTCTGTTACATGTGATCTCATCTCAAATGATCCATTATCAATTATCTGTTCAACCCCCTAGGAAAATCTTTCTCCCCTTCTATTGTTCCTGTCCCCCCTGTAAATGTCATATTTGAGTTTTTAGCCAATACAATCACGCTTACATCAAATGTTCCCTCAGCTAATGGTATTTTCTTCCTAATATAACTTCCCTAAATGAGATTAAATCCCCTGCCTTCCTCTACTATCCTTATATCATTACTGGATCAATGATAATAACTGTAATAACTATCAATAATAATTGTAATAACTATTTCACATTAAATTGTGTCTTTTTTCTGATAATGTTATAATTGTAGCCTATTCCATCACTTTTAGTTTAAAATATAAGTTTATGTAACAAATCCATAACCCACCACAGGCTGGCGCTATTCCCCCATCACAACAGCCAATGTCACTTGCATCCACTTAACCAAAATACATTATCGTTCTAAAATGTACCAAAAAAAATAATATTTCCCAGCTAAACCATTTCAGTTCACTATTCAATTTATTTAACTGTTCTCTCTGATTATGCCCTAATTAATAAAACAAATACTTGCTATCATTGATTAGCATACATTTAATTATGTTCCTACCATCTGAACTGTGACTGTCTCTCACCCTCCCCTTGCTCCTTCGGAGAGAGCGCATGGTAACCTTATAACATATTTACATAGACTTTTCTAGAATACTTCTATTTAAGCTATCTAATTCAACCTTTCAGGTATATAGCCCCACTGCGTAAGCTTTATCTACTGTCCCTACCTGTGTTCGAACCAGGGACATCGCCAGTCACTCCACACAATCTACGATTCTCACAAAGTAAATACTTTCACGTCGCACATCCAGCCACGTCATCACCCCCCGTCTAGCCAGCCCTTCCGTCTCAAACACCCTAGTAGCCTAAATAAAAACACACTCTAACAGCGTTCTGCATTTTCCTCTATCATCGGGTTTAAGAACTAACGTAACAACATTAACTATTCTCTATTGCTGTAGTAACGTCTTGTTTGGTTCAGTTTATTTATTACGGACTGTCCATAATACTATAATAATACATAATCGAATTCCCCTCATGCATACAGATTTCACCTTATGCCATTGAAATGCCAAATAAACCATAATAGTTCAATGGAGCCCCCTATTGGCTCTCCCTACCTATACATTACTTCTACAACCATTTTAGTTATGGTCCGATTACAAATTAAACCTTATCACATGATCAAACAACGCCACAACCTTAAACTCATATGGGGCTGCAGGCAGCTTAGTGATCAGTAGCGCCGCGCCAACAACCGAGAGGTCGCCGGTTCCAATCCCCGAGCCGACCAGGCGAAAAATCTGCCGATGTGCCCTCGAGCAAGGCACTCCAACCCCAATCGCTCCTGCAAGTCGCTCTGGACAAGAGCGTCTGCCAAATCACCAAAAATGCAAATGTAAATATTCTCTACTTTCTCACCCATCTCATCCCTCGTCAGAAACCCACATGCACCTCTCAAATAATCACCCCGTGGTGTTCCCAGCCAACTCCCAGTCTTTCCTCGCTCCAAAAGCCACAGTTTCGCTCTCTCCAGCCCCTCCCCTCGCAACTCTCTCTTCAGCTTTTGAGGAGAGCAGGCTTTTTGAAGAGCTGTTTTTCGTTTTAGTGTTCCAAATATTCTGCCGTTATTTAAAGTATTTTAGTCTATTTATTTAAAACAAATCATTCCCACCTAATTAGTTAAAGTTGGTGCATATTTATATTTCAACGATAAACCGAATTATTTCAGTCTAATTGTTTAACCAGTATTTTGCAGGGTCAAACATCAAACGTTAAATCAAATAATAAACCAAAAAGCTTCAACCCAAACACCTAGAACCAGTATTATGCTATGTCAAACATCAAACACTGAATCAAATAATAAACCAAATTGTTTCAACACAACTATTCAAAACCAGTTCAGTCACACAATTAATCACTTTAGCTTTATGTTCCCAATTGTTATTGATGGGTTATATGGTTTAAACAATCACGAACCCAACAGTTATCCCCAAATTACACAGTTTGGACAGCCACAGACGTTTTAACTTCCAATTAGTTTTCTAACAAAGTATACAGGTTTGTCATTCACACTCTCATGCATACGACAACACTCGCGACTGTCTTACTTTTAAAGTACCTCCTATGAGCCTCAGTCATAGCTTGCACTGTCTAAACTATTTTAAAGTACCTCCTATGAGCCTCAGTCATAGCTCGCACTGTCTAAACTATTTTAAAGTACCTCC